>NC_034178.2:14938963-14951463 GCF_002021735.2 Oncorhynchus kisutch | reverse complement strand
AGTAGAGGAGAGAAGGCATGTCTGGACTGGTGCCCGAACAACAGCCCCGAAGGACTTCCTTAAGTGTCCGCTGCCCACCCCTGGGTTTCTTCTGGCCTCTGTGGAGAGCTGGAGGACACCATCATGGGTCGACAACAAGCAGGACTCCGTAACCCAGAAGGACCCAGTCACATAGGGAGGGAGAAGGGGGGGGGGGGAGTCAGAAAAGGCACTGTGAACTCTAATAGACCGAGTGGGTTGAGGGTGTGAGTGTTAGGGTGTGTTGTCTGTCTGTCTGTGTGTGTGTGTGAGAGACTGTTCTCCCGCTCGGCCGGTCTTCGTGCGTGTGTTCAACAGAGCCTGGGGAAGCGGAGAGCTCAGGTCAATAATCACATCTGAGAAACACTCAGTCATCGCTTCTAATCCACGACAGGCGAGAGAGTCCACTCCCAAATCAATTAAAACCTAATTAGGCTCTCAGTTCCTTCTCGGGCCTTTTATCTTTTGCGTACACGCTGTGGTGTGTGTGTGTGTGTGTTTTCCTTAAGCATGTGTCAGTTACAGCCCAAAAACACGTATACTTTGTACACACACACGCGCACTCATGGATTGCTAGCTTTCTAAACTTCACCAAGGGAGCTCTGGCGTAAACCTCTTAGAATAGCCACCGGGGTGTGGCCTTTGGTAGGAAGGTGTGGGAATTAGTGAAGTTTGATCCTGGGCCTGTGCAGGCTTTTGTTCCAGCCCAGCACAAACGCACTTCACTCGACTCATCGGCAAAATCATCAAGCCCTTGATGAGTTAAATCGGGAGCGTTACTGCTAGGCTGGAACAAATATGTGCACTCCCTGCGAGGTTCCCAGAACCACCGTTGATGGACACGGCTCTCAAGAGACTTGTTAATTATCCGTCCCAGGAAATCCACCGTGGAAAAGCTGAAATTCACTATTTTCCTTCATCTGCTTGCTCTGCCCTCATGTTTAGCATCACATTTGAAGTGTTTTACCCTTTTTCCTTACAGGACAACCATGGCAACAAGCTGATAAACAATTTGACATAAACAGTTGGATTCCTGACTAATGACTAATGCCAATAAGGTCTGCCAAGCAAAAACCCGATTAAAAAAATAAATGAATATCCCACTAGCCAGTGACAACTGTTTGGAGGTTGTGACCGCAACTGCGAGCTTATTACAGTACTATAGACACTATGTCATGGGATTTCTTATGATCTTCTATGTAGAAGAACACACACACGCATGCCCGTCATGCAAGCACACACACCGTACCTTGACCCCTCTCCCAGCTTCATAAGTGTCAGCGACTCGTTTTTCTGTTGAGTTGGCTAATTTTGGAGCGGCAGGTGAGGATTTGTCGGAGTCCAAGTTTCACCTCTCTCTGTCTCTGAAATGACAGTTAAGAATTTGGGTTAATAGGTCTTAGGTCAAAGGTAATGTGGACTAGAGTTCAATCACATTTTAGCCCCAAAGCTGTTTTCTTCTCTATTCTTCTCTTTGTCCTTGGTTTTAAGCTTGAATCATCCATTCAACATTCTCCTGAAATCAATACATCCTTCTCAAAGCACCTCTTTTAACATATTCATGATTAAATAAATCCATAGGCACGTCGTCCATATTAGGACAGCCTTAGTTTTGATTAGACCAAAACAACTCTTCCTGAGACTGAGTCAATTCCTGCTGAGCCTGAGGCTGTCCTAATATGGACACCACGCATAAAAACATTTCCAGGATTTTTCACGAAATTCTCTATGTCTCATTCTCAGGTACGACTTCATTGAGATCCGTGATGGCGGCTCGGACTCGGCTGAGCTGCTGGGTAAACACTGCAGTAACATCGCCCCCCCAGCCATCATCTCTTCTGGTACCGCCCTGCACATCAAGTTTGTCTCAGACTACGCCCACCAGGGGGCAGGCTTCTCACTGCGCTACGAGATCTTCAAGACAGGTGAGCCCATTATGTCCGGCGCTTCGTTATTGGAGGCGTCTTTAGTGGTTGTTATTTTGGGAGGTTTTCATGATCTTTAAGACATGTGAGTGAATTCTGTAATTCTGCCCGGTGAGCTCTTATTTGGGGTGTTTTGATTGGTTGTTGGGGGGGGGCGATGTTATTGGTTGTGTGATTGGGACGTTGATGTTTGACTGGTTACCGATAGGTTGGGATGGAGACATATGCAGAGAGACTTTGGTCAATCTTAAATGGACGCCAAGTTGTTGCCTCTGAGATTTCTATTTATTCAATATAAATGTGCATTTGGAAACCTGTGGACTGCTGTTGGTCAATATTGCCCATGAGGTGCTAACATGGCTTTCATCAAACCATGTAAATGTGATCTAAGTTCATCCTAATACATTTTTGGGGTTGAAACCACAATGGCCAAACTCTCTCCAATGGCTCTGGGTGGTCATTCCCCTAACTAGCTAACTAGCCTTGTGGAACATGGATGGTTGACTGAGTTCTTGCTATGGATGCCTTGGGCAGAAGGACCTATGATGACCTTCTCCTTAACATGGTGGGCATCTACCTCACCCATGCACACCTATTACACACAAACACACGCGCGCTCACCTCGCCGCCTCACACACACACACACACACACACACACACACACACACACACACACACACACACACACCCCGACACTCCCAGACCAATTAGCTTCAAGAGAGGCAGGGAGGAAAATAAACGTGGGTAAGCCTTTAACTCTTTTCATCCTGTCTGAAAAGTATCTCAGGAAGGCCTCTATTAACTGGCCTGGGATCTGCTTCATCTAGAGGGGGGGGTGGGGGGGTGGAGAGGGGTTACAGGCGGTATAGGGAGATGATGAGGAGGGAGGGGTGAGGAGGAGGGGGCAGGGTGGGGGAGAGTGATTGAGAGGGGTTACAGGCGGTGAGGAGATGATGAGGAGGGGGCAGGGTGGGGGAGAGTGATTGAGAGGGGCTACAGGCGGTGAGGAGATGATGAGGAGGGAGGGGTGAGGAGGAGGGGGCAGGGTGGGGGAGAGTGATTGAGAGGGGCTACAGGCGGTATAGGGAGATGATTACTGGGAGAGGGAGAGGGTAGAGTGAGGATGAGTTGGGATTTGAGTTTAACCATGGTGCTGGTGGTGGTAGTCCATAAGAGGAAGTGTACTTGACATACAGTACACTCACTGTACTGAGCTATACTGATACGCTCTATATTGAGCTTCTCTTTGCTTGTAAGATCCCATTGACATGGCTTTGTTTGGGTGGGATTCGTGTCGTAGTACCTCCTCTGTTTCCAAACATTTTAAACTTGATTTGAACGTGGCCCAGTTGTCATTTAGCTCTGTTACCAAGGCCACCAGCACAATGATATGATGATGTGATAGGTCTGGTATTATACACACATACACACACTCTAACAGAATGGATGGGTATGCTGTTGCCATGGTTTTAACAAGAGCCTACTATGCATTTGGGGTGCAAAAACAATGGTATGCGTGTGCGATATGTGTCCGTGGGTGGTTACAGTGTGCTTGGGCGTTATAGGATTTTGTTTGTGTCTAAGTAGGCATATAGATGTGTGCGTGCGTGCTCTGTGTGTGTGTGTCTGTGCCTGTGTGTGTTTCTGTGCAAGAGAGATCGACACGCAGAGCACATGTTTTGGAGGGCGCTGTTCTCTCCCTCTACACCCATCATGGTTGTTTGTTTTAACATGTCAGGTTCGGGACAAATCGCTCCACAAACCCCAGTAGTGTGCGAGTTCTGGGAGAACATTAGAGACTGCCAGGCACAACCCCCAGTGAGAGAGCTGTTGTTTATTTACATTGATGTTAGTGCATGAGGGATGTGTGTTCTAGTCTTATTTGTGTGCACTTGCCGTGTGTGTGTGTGTGTGTGTGTGTGTGTGTGTGTGTGTGTGTGTGTGTACACATGTTCTCGTCTTATTTAAGTGTGCGCGTGCAGTGTGTGTGTTTATGCATCCGTATGTGTTTTTGAAGGAGTGCGTCACTAGAGGAGATATGATCTTAGGTCAATACACAGCTTGGAGGCGTGTCTGTCCTACTGTCCTAATTCAGTCCTACTTTCGCTGCTGATCAGGGTCATGTTCATTAGGGCACACAATGGGAACACGTTTCGAAAACAGTTTGCAACTGAAACTAAAATCAGTGTTTCTTATTGGGCAACTCCAAGGTAATAGTCCCACCCTGTTTCAGTCTGTTTTCTTCCGTTTGGTGCCAAATGAACACGACCCTTGCAGTCTCTTTTCCTAGACTGCCAACAGCACCCGAGGTGAATGAGGAGGAGTCTGTTGTAGCTTCACTCAGAGAATACACTGTTAAGTAAGCAGAGTGTGTGTGCAGACATGCATATGTGTTTGTGTATACTGTACATCCCTTCCTATGTTCAGTGCCAATATTGGATACAGGGATAATAAACAGCAATAAGATATTTGACTTCTCACCAAAAACTGTATTCCCTGATCCATTTTCCCCTGAGCCCCCAACCCCTCCCCCTGGGGGAGCGTGTGCCCCAAAACAACAACCCTCCAACCCCACCCCACCCGCATCCCCCACACCCGCACCATAACCCCACAGTGGTGAAAGTACACCCACTGCCCTCCCTCCCCCATTATTGTTGTGCCCTACTTTTCTCACACACACTGGCGTATTAACCCCTCATACCAAACCAGCCCCCCACTCCGCCCCCTGTCATGTGACTGTTACTGTGACGCTGTTACCACGGCTACAGCGGGAAGACTTCCCGCCAAGCGACCTCCACCAGCCTCCAGCACTAGCGCAGCCAATCGTGATTGATCTTTCTGTGGTTCCCCCTTGGGGTCATGGTTGACTCTGTCCCCCCCTAACTCGGTCTGTAGGGTCACCTTTGGAATCCAGACACACAAACACACACCCCTCAAGTGTATTTCCGCAAAACCCTTGGGTTGACTCCAGCGAGAGTAGGCTGCGAGGCAGAGAGGAGGAACGGTAGAGTGGGGAGAGTGAGAGAAGGGGAGTGTCAGAGGTTGAGATGTGCAACAGACGTGCACAAACGTGGAGGTGAACTCTCACAGCATGAGGTTGCACGAGGAGGGAGAGGAAGACGAAAACAGGAGCAGGGGGGGAGAGGGTGAATGAACAGGCTACGCACATTCCTCCTAGGGATGGGGGGAGGAAGGAATGGAGCGTGGGAGGGAGGGAGGGGGGATTCCCTGACAAAATGTGCAGAGACTACTCCGTCAGGCACTCGAGCGGAAAGCGCCCGACGCATTTCTACCCAGCAACTCACCCCTCCACTCCCCCCCCCCCCTCCCCCTCCTCAACCCCCCGCCGGCAGACAGCTCTTGCCAAATGGCTGCTTGTGGTGAAATGTGCAAACCAGGCGTGTGTGTGTGGGGAAGAGGGGCTTGTTTTTGGAATGTTCATATAGTTGAACTAATAAGGACTAACAAAAGGGAGAGTACTCATGCATACACACCATCTCTCACACACATATTTGGCATGTTGCGATATCAGCGTGTGCGAAGCTGGTGGTAACACACACTGGGCTAATATAGACAATGCAATGGTGTGATTGAAGCCCTCTTTTACACACACACACACACTCACACACACACACACACACACACACACACACACACACACACACACACACACACACATTGCCTATTCAGTGAGGGCCAGTCAATGAGCAGTAGTAGGCCTTGCTGGAGAAGTGATTTGCCATGCTTTCTCGTGTGTGTGTGTGAGTGTGTGTGTCTCTCCTCTCGTCCTGCGGTGAAAGGCAGCAGTCCTCATCTCCATGTAGTCTATAACAGTGTGGTCGACATAGTGACTGGTTAAGGCAGGCATCACACTGGCCTTGTCTCTACTCGTTAAACGAGAGGGTCAGACTGACCAATGGAGACACAGACACGCGCGCACACACACACATACATGCACGGAGGGACAACACACATGCGCAAGTAAACACGTACGCACGCACACACACAGACACACATACACACACACACACAAAGGCCTTTGAGAGAACATTCAAACACTGCCCCGTGGTGATGGTTGGGGTTGTTGTGAATTAGGGGTAGACCACATGTGGTTGAAGTACGGTCGTACTAGGTCATATCAGATCTGGGGGGGGGGGTGCTTGTCTGTTTGCTGTTGCTAATCTGGTCTTCCATTCCCTCTTTCCACTTTCGGAGGATATAGAAGACAAGAGAGAGAAACAGGGTGAGAGGTGGGAACACAGAAGAGGTTGGGAATTGGTGCAGAAGTATATTTGATCGGTGCTTTGAATAAATAAGAGAGAGAGAGGGAGGGAGGGAGAGAGGGAGAGAGAGAGGGGGAGGGAGAGAGAGAGAGAGAGGGGGGGAGGGAGAGAGAGGGGGGAGGGAGAGAGGGGGAGGGAGAGAGGGAGAGGGGGAGGGAGGGAGGGAGGAGAGGGAGAGGGGGAGGGAGAGAGAGAGGGGGAGAGAGAGAGGGAGAGAGGGGGGGAGAGAGGGGGAGGGAGAGAGGGAGAGGGGAGGGAGAGAGAGAGAGAGGGGGGAGGGAGAGAGAGAGAGGGAGGGAGGGGGAGAGAGAGAGGGGGAGGGAGAGAGGGAGAGAGAGAGAGAGGGGGGGAGGGAGAGAGAGAGAGAGAGGGGGAGGGGAGAGAGGGGGAGGGAGAGAGGGAGAGGGAGAGAGGGGGAGGGAGAGAGAGAGAGGGAGAGGGAGAGAGAGAGAGAGAGAGGGGGGGGGGGGGGGAGGGAGAGAGGGAGAGGGGGAGGGAGAGAGAGACGTGCACATCACAATCATGAATGTGCGCGTCCATAAACACTCAGTAACTCAGGGGGAAGTTTATATGGGAGGCACATCTGTCGAGAGCTCAAGGTGAGCCGCCCAGGGCGCATAAATCTGCATAGCTAATGAGCTGCCGGGCCGCTTAGTGAGTTTACTCCCGTTTGATTTGCCTTGTGTTTTTCTTTTCTCTTATTCTGTTGAAGCAAGGGAGTGAATGCAGAGCTTACTGGGTTGAGGTATGAGGTTTATGATGAGGCGCGTGTGTGTGTGTCAAAGGTCAAATGGGGGTGCTTATATTTGTCCTGTTTCGCTGCGTGTACAAGTGGGTAACCTGTACGGTGTGAAATGGAAATGTTTTTTTTTTTTTTGCATATCCCAACTCCCCCTGAGACACCCTCAGAGAGTGGGGTCACGGCCAGGGATCAGCCATAATTGACTGCGACCCTGGACCAATTAGGCTTAAGTGCCTTGCTCAAGGGCAGATTTTTTTCCACCTTGTCGGCTCTGGGATTTGAACGAGCAACCTTAGGGATCCAGGCCCATTGGTCTAACCGCTAGGGTACCTTCCGCCCTGTGTGTGAGAGTGCATGTGTGTGTGAGAGTGCATGTGTCTGTGAGAGTGCATGTGTGTGTGTATGTGTGTTGCACAATGAACTGCGACTGGATTCTATTATTGCTGTCTTGCAGTGACAAATGTCTCGTCATCGATAAAATGCCCTACTGGTAAAAAATGATTGCTTTCCTGTGATAAATGTCTCATGTCTGTGTCCTGTGTGTGTTCTCCATAGGATCGGAATTCTGTTTCCGGAATTTCACCAGTCCTTCCGGAGTGATCGAGTCCCCCGGCTTCCCCGACAAGTACCCTCACAACCTGGAATGTTCTTACATCATCATAACTCCGCCCCACATGGACGTGACCCTGACCTTCTTGACCTTTGACCTGGAGAACGACCCCCTGCTGTCAGGAGAGGGAGACTGCAAGTACGACTGGCTGGACGTGTGGGACGGGCTGCCCCAGGGTGTGTGCTTACCAGACACATACACATATGCATGTGTACACACACATACACTTTCATACACACACATACACACTGTATGAGGCACATGCATGTGTTTGAACACAAACACACACATACCCACACACATCGTCTACAATATCGCAATGGAGCTTTTCCTGCGGCCTTTGTCTCAATAACAATCCAGGAACTAGCCCCTTCCTGCATTAGCCATCCTACACCTCCCAGGACTAGGCCTTTCCCATGACTTGTTTCCCATTCATCCCCTTCATCAGGCCTACTTCCCCCTTGCTTCAATCTGCCCTTATCACACAGCACTTTCTTCCTGTTTGGGAATAGGGAGTACGGTGAAGTTGCCCCTAGATGCTGTTCCTGGGTCAGTTTAGCATTTTTCTCACGAATGTTTAAGGTTAGGATTGGGGAGGGGAAGCTAATCTTAGATCTGTACCTAGGGGAAACGTCACACTGGAAGCGAGAGTGAGAGTGCATGTATGAGGGGTATCGGTTGCCGTGGCGGTGAGGCGCCCGTGGGCGAGTTACATAACGCGCCATAGCTACATGCTAGTGGTATCAGGAGAGATCAGGGAAGGAAGGGAAGGGGAAAGCTCTGGAGAGCGGTGTCAAAACGCTTCATGTCTACCGCTGGGGCTGGGAGCAAGATACTGATAGATTAGTAGAGAGGAGAATTTTGATTCTCACTTGCTCAAATATTTTTTTAAACTTGAAACGGCCAATACAACAGCTTCAACGCCTCCTCACTTAGGGCCAAACGACTCCCATTTTCAATGTGGTTCAAATGCTTTGGTCAATCACACAAGCTTTAGTAGAAGTGAGTCTTGGGAGCGGTTGTACTTTTGTATAACATGACCCATGTGGGAATTACATTACATTTACAGACTTGAACTTTACAGACTAAAACTAAAGTACTGGGCATCAGGTTCCATTTCAACTCAAAGAAGAGAGGCAAGATTCATTGAAATACATTGAAATTCCAATTCAAGAATAGTTTTTTTTTTTTTTTTTACATTTTAAACAAGGGATTTTTCATGACTTGAATTAAGAATTTCAATGAACTTCCTTGATTGACTGAATTGACATGGAATTGAGCCCAACCCATCGAGCACATTAGTCGAAACACTGGAGAGTCTTTAGATCTGAAGGAAAGGAATGGAAAGCTGATTTGGGGAATCTTCCGGAACGTTGTGTGTGTGTGTCTGTAATCCTGGCGGATTGGGTGGGATTGAGAAGATTGGGTGACAGCAGTGTATAATCTAAAGTCTGCCCCACAGTGGGTCTTAATCCCAGCCTAAACCACACGAGATGGAGAGACTCACGCTGAGGCACAGACCTTCAGCCTTTTCATTAGATGCTTACTCCAGTTTAAGCCTATGTCTGGACCAAAAAGCACTTTCATTGGAGATGCTCACATCCCATAAAATGCAGGGATGCTAATGAGACATGTTAAAATCCTGAAATAAATATATCAAAAATAGGAAACCGCATCCGAGTTGGCTTTTTGCAGGAATAATTCTATATCGAATAAACGTGCACGTTATTATTTTATTTTGTGAAATAAGTATATTAAAATGTCCACAAGTCAAAATCTGTCGTTCTGCCCCTGAACAAGGTAGTTAACCCACTGTTCCCCGGTAGGCTGTCATTGTAAATAAGAATTTGTTCTTAACTGACTTGCCTAGTTAAATAAAGGTTAAATAAAACATTTAAATCTGTTTATTTTGAACACTGAAAACATACTGTATATGTTGAATGAAGACCCCTCCTAACTATTTTTGTCTGTGTGTGTGTGTGTTTCCAGTGGGCCCTCTGATTGGTCGTTACTGTGGTACTAAGATTCCTCCTGAGATCAAGTCATCGTCTGGTCTGCTGTCTCTGTCCTTCCACACGGACATGGCTGTGGCCAAAGACGGCTTCTCAGCCCGCTACAACATGACACACAAAGAAGTCAATGACAGTAAGTAGCCCGCCGCTCTCTCTCTGTCTGTCCGTCTGTCTTTAGTTTTCTCGTTCTCCTATTCTCGCGTTCCATATCCCTTTCTGTTTCTCTCTTTCCTTCCATATCTCACCCCCTCTACCGTTCTATATGTGTCCTATTGCCCTCGTAGGCACTTTCTCTCTCTGCCTCTCTTGACCTCTCTTTCCCTTTCACTCCCTCTTCTCTCTCTTTCTTTCCATCTGGTCTCCCTCTGCCTCTAACTCTGCCCCCCCCCTCTTTCCCCCAAACTCTCTCTGTCTCCTAACCACGCCCTCCCTCACCTGCGCCCTTTTCGCTCTCTTCCCCTCTAATCCCCCCCCCCCTCTCTCTCCACAGCGTTCCACTGCAGTACAGCGTTTGGTCTGGAGTCGGGGAAGATTTCGGACGACCAGATCTCAGCCTCGTCCTCCTTCTACGACGGCCGCTGGTCCCCTCGCCAGGCCAGGCTCAACAACATGGACAACGCCTGGACACCCAGCGAGGACAGCACCAAGGAGTACATCCAGGTCAGACAGTTCAAAAAAAGAAACACAGCGAGAGAGACAGCGAGAGACACACACATAGACCCACACACAGACACACACACAAAACCAACACACACGCGCACACACACACACACACACACACACACACACACACACACACACACACACACACACACACAATCAAACACTGTTTTGACAATATGCAGTGTGCGGAGCAGATGCAGGATGCGATCTGTCACTTGATAGATGAGTTCGCTACTCAGGAATGGGCTGTTAGCAGTGGAATAGTGTGCCATTGATTTTTTTTTACCTCCTCCCCTCCCTTATCCCGCTCTCCCTCCCCAACAGCAGCCCCATAGGGCCTGGCAGCACTCCCCCCCCCCCCCCCTGTCTATGTGACAGATGGACATACAGTGGCAAGACAACAATAGATGAACACAATCTGATTAAACTAATAACACACAAATGATTGTAATTTGTCTGGTCTATATTGAATACATCATTTGAACATTCACAGTGTAGGTTTGGGAAAAGTATGTGAACCCCCTAGGCTAATGACTTCTCCAAAAGCTAATTGGTGTGAGGAGTCAGCTGACCTGGAGTCCAATCAATGAGATGAGATTGGAAATGTTGGTTAGAGCTGCCCTGCCCTATAAAAAACACTCACTAAATTTGTGTTTGCTATTCACAAGAAGCATTGCCTGATGTGAACCATACCTCGAACAAAAGAGATCTCAGAAGACCTAAGATTAAGAATTGTTGACTTGCATAAAGGTGGAAAGGGTTACAAAAGTATCTCTAAAAGCCTTGGATGTTCATCAGTCCACGGTAAGACAAATTGTCTATAAATGGAGAAAGTTCAGCACTGTTGCTACTCTCCCTAGGAGTGGCCGTCCTGCAAAGATGACTGCAAGAGCACAGCACAGAATGCTCAGTGAGGTTAAGAAGAATCCTAGAGTGTCACCTAAAGATTTACAGAAATCTCTGGAACATGCTAACATCTCTGTTGACGAATCTATGATAGGTAAAACACTAAACAAGAATGGTGTTCATGGGAGGACACCACGGAAGAAGCCACTGCTGTCCAAAAAACAACAACATTGCTGCACCTCTGACGTTTGCAAAAGAGCACCTGGATGTTCCACAGTGCTTCTGGCAAAATATTCTGTGGACAGATTAAACTAAAGTTGAGTTGTTTGGAAGGAACACATAACAGTTTGTGTGGAGAAAAAAAAGGCACAGGACACCAACATCAAAACCTCATCCCAAATATAAAGTATGGTGGAGGGAGCATCATGGTTTGGGGCTGATTTGCTGCCTCAGGGCCTGGACAGCTTGCTGTCATCGACGGAAAAATTAATTCCCAAGTTTATCAAGACATTTTGCAGGAGAATGTAAGGCTATCTGTCCGCCAATTGAAGCTCAACAGAAGTTGGGGTGATGCAACAGGACAACGACCCAAAACACAGAAGTAAATCAACAACAGAATGGCTTCAACAGAAGAAAATACCCCTTCTGGAGTGGCCTGAGTCCTGACCTCAACCCAATTTGAGATGCTGTGGCATGACCTCAAGACAGCAGTTCACACCAGACATCCCAAGAATATTGCTGAACTGAAACAGTTTGTAAAGAGGAATGGTCCAAAATTCCTCCTGACCGTTGTGCAGGTCTGATCCGCAACTACAGAACACTTTTGGTTGAGGTTATTGCTGCCAAATAAGGGTCAACCAGGTATTAAATCCAAGAGTTCACATTCTTTTCCCACCCTACACCCTGGATGTTTACAGGGTGGGTTCAGTAAAGACATGAAAATGTAATAATTGTTTGTGTATTATTAGTTTAAAGCAAGACTGTGTTTGTCTATTGTTCCGACCTAGATGAAGATACGATCAAATTTTATGAACAATTTATGCAGAAATCCAGGTCATTCGAAAGGGTTCACATACATTTTCTTGCCACTGTAGCTCTTAACCTGACTGTGATGTCTAGATGTATCTGTGTGGTGTTTGGCTCAAAGGAGTGCAGGATCTGCATCATTACTTTCATATCTCTGTTGTCCCACGTTCTCTCTCTGTGCCTGGAAAAATCAAGGAAGGTAGAATAGAGCAGAATAGAATTGAAATATATTGAATCAAATAAATTGTCCTTTTATTTTGTAATAAACGGAAATGTATCTTCTGATTCTTCTGAAATGTATCTCATTATCACTCCCTCTCTCTCTATCGCTCGCTCTCTCTCTCCCGCTCGCTCTCTTTCTCTCTCTCTCGCTCT
>NC_034178.2:14931633-14938863 GCF_002021735.2 Oncorhynchus kisutch | reverse complement strand
CTCTCTCTCTCTCTCCCTCCTCTCTCTCTCACCCTCTCTCTCCCCTCCCTCCCTCTCTCTCCCCTCCCTCCCTCTCTCTCTCTCCCTCCTCTCTCTCTCTCTCTCTCCCTCCTCTCTCTCTCTCTCACCCTCTCTCTCCCCTCCTCCCTCTCTCTCTCACCCTCTCTCTCCCCTCCCTCCCTCTCTCTCTCTCTCCCCTCCCTCCCTCTCTATCGCTCTGTCTCGCTCTCCCAGGTGGACCTCCACTTCCTCAAGGTGCTGACAGGCATCGCCACCCAGGGGGCAGTCTCCAAGGAGACCCAGAAGTCCTACTACGTGACCACCTTCAAGCTGGAGGTCAGCACCAATGGAGAGGACTGGATGACTTATCGCTACGGCAAGAATCACAAGGTAATCTAAAACCCCCCCAATGTAGCACCTGGAACCTGGAAGCTAGAACCCAAATGTGGAACCCAGTTCTCAAAGTCTCAGTTGGTTGTATATTAGTTCTTTCAGCTGCAGCCTAGCTGGCAGAGCTGGTTGACACAACGTCGTAAGGAATGCGAAATTGACGTCACTTCTAACCTTCATGCCCACTGGGAGACTAGCTGGTTCAATTCGCTCTGGATAAGCGTGTCTTATTCAGACATTTAAATGACTCAACTGTAAATGTCATGTAATTCCCACCATGGGTCATGTAATACACCAAGACAAATCTATAATCTATATAGCTTGTGTGATTGACCAACATGTCAATGGTGTGCGTACTGGGAACGGTGTCAGGTGCAGGAGAGCAGAGTGTTGTGAACAGGCACACACTTTATTGAACAGGCACACACTTTATTGAACAGGCACACACTTTATTGAACAGGCACACACTTTATTGAACAGGCACACACTTTATTGAACAGGCACACACTTTACATTCAGGAGAAGCCAGCAGACGGACGCCACTGCATCGAAACGTCCAGCCAATATGCAAAGGTGCAAAACCTGCCTCCTGGGTCGCTGTGCCACCAGAGACCCTGGTTTCGCGCCCAGGCTCTGTCGTAACCGGCCGCGACAGGGAGGTCCGTGGGGCGACGCACAATTGGCCTAGCGTCGTCCGGGTTAGGGAGGGCTTGGCCGGTAGGGATATCCTTGTCTCATCGCGCACCAGCGACTCCCGTGGCGGGCCGGGCGCAGTGCACGCTAACCAAGGTGTCCAGGTGCACGGTGTTTCCTCCGACACATTGGTGCGGCTGGCTTCCGGGTTGGATGCGCGCTGTGTTAAGAAGCAGTGCGGCTTGGTTGGGTTGTGTATCGGAGGACGCATGACTTTCAACCTTCGTCTCTACTGAGCCGGTATGGGAGTTGTAGCGATGAGACAAGATATTAGCTACTAAAAACAATTGGATACCACGAAAAAGGGGTAAAAATTAAATAAAAAATATTTTTTTTAAACACGCAAAACAGTCACAATGATATTGTATGAACACAATAACATGCCTCATGAAACAGAAACAAGGAATAAACGCATACCAGTAAAGCGCGTCGACATAGACACGTAACACAAAAGCAATCTCACACAAAGACATGAGGGGGAACAGAGGAATAAATACGTGCAGTGTGATTGGGGAATGAAAAGCAGGTGTGCAGGGAACAAGACAAAACAAATGGATCAATGAGAAAATGGAGCGGCGATGGCTAGAAAGCCCGGCGACGTCGATCCGCCGAACGCCGCCCGAACATATTTGCCTGAAATATATCCCAGTTATCAAGGCCAGGAGAGTTAGCTGCTCTGTTGGTGCTGTTCCGATGATACGGTGGGAATGACTGGGAATTAGTTTCAGATTCCTGTTGGGAATGTGTATTGACATGAGTCATGTCCCTATCCCATGAAGTGTCTTCCTGATAAAGGGAGGAAGGAGGGAGGAACCTGCCAAACATGAACAATAGAGTCCTCTGTGTGCCCATATCTATCTCTGCTATTCATCATGCTTTCACACACACACAAACACACACCAGTAGGGTTGTAAACACAGCTGGAGTGTGGAAGAGGTGTGTGTGTGTGTGTGTGTGTGTGTGTGTGTGTGTGTGCTTGAGTTTGTTTATGTTTGTCAATGGGATAAGGTAGGAATATAATACTCAAAATGTAAACGTGAACTCTGACCCAGATGTGTATGTTAAAGCCACCATGGACTGTAGAGAGGGGGAGAGTAATCTGTTTTTTAATTTTAATTTCTTTGGGGCTGCAGTCTGTCTGTTTCAGCTTTGGGTGACGGTGGGGGGCATACAATGTCTGTGAAGCGATTATTTGAGGAAATGGATTTAGAATTAAATTAAAAACTCAAACAGCTGGAAATTCTACCCCCCCACACACACCACTGCTGACCTTAGAGCTGACTGTCTGGACTGGAGATCAGTTTTGACCAGGGGTGTGTGTGTAGGAGAATGGGGGTCACAGTAATATACATAATATACATCTAGTAATATACATACAGTATGTGCATACCAGACATAGGTTCAAATAGATGGGCGGGGTTTGTACATTTTTAGATTATTCTATTGGTTCATACACACGCACAGGCCTGGTACACACACACACATACACACACACCCTAAACCTCATAGAAACCGGTCATAATACTTATTTTAACCGCCTCTTTCAATGCCCTCTCAGTGGACGTTATCTGGATCCATTCAAGCTAGAACGTCCCCTGTCCATATGCATGTTCCGTGACGGTTAATCCAACAATGGTGGCGTGCAGACAGACACGCAGATTTGGAGTTATAGCCTGGCCCTCAGCCCTTAGAGATCCTTTAAGTGTTTAAACCAGGGAACACGATGGGGGGGCATGGAAATGAAAGGAGATTTGCCCTTCTGATTGTCATTTAACAGTTAGTTTCTATCTAAACTAACGGGCTGGTTATGGGAGTGTCGGAGTGTGTGGGGGGGGGGAATGTGTGTGTTCATGTGTGTGTGTGTTCATGTGTGTGCGTGCATGTCACACTGGTGATATGTCATCCAGATGTGGCTTTGGTGGTGTATCGTCAGGTATGAGTCAACTACAGTATGAGTAAAGGGATTGAGACTTGTGTTTGCAGGTTGTGTTTGTTTGTGAATCTGTGCATGTCTGCGTCTGTATTTATTGATGTGCAGACATGTGTGTGAGGATGTGTGTGTGAGGATGTGTGTGTGTGTGAGCAGTGGGGAGCAGGTGTGCCGACACACGGAAACAGCAGCTGGAGGTCTCTAGTCACTGTTCCGCAGTGAGCGACAGAAGGTTGGAAACATCAGCAGTTCTCATAAAGCGGATCTGAAGAATCACGCAAGTAGCACCAGGGTCTTATTCATTAGTGCACACCGCGGCAACAGAAAATAAGCTATTCTTATTGTTAAGGCTCAGTTGGCTCCCTCCCCGTTTCAGCCAGTTTGCCTCAGTTTGGTTCCTAGTAAAATACACCCCATGTCTATGATGTTGACTGAAATGTCATCATAGCATAGAGTTCCATTGGTGCCAAATTACTGTTCCTCTTCCTCTGTGTGTGACTGGCAGTGTGTTGTTGGAACATGTGTGACTGGCAGTGTGTTGTTGGAACATGTGTGACTGGCAGCGTGTTGTTGGAACATGTGTGACTGGCAGCGTGTTGTTGGAACATGTGTGACTGGCAGCGTGTTGTTGGAACATGTGTGACTGGCAGCGTGTTGTTGGAACATGTGTGACTGGCAGTGTGTTGTTGGAACATGTGTGACTGGCAGCGTGTTGTTGGAACATGTGTGACTGGCAGAGTGTTGTTGGAACATGTGTGACTGGCAGTGTGTTGTTGGAACATGTGTGACTGGCAGCGTGTTGTTGGAACATGTGTGACTGGCAGCGTGTTGTTGGAACATGTGTGACTGGCAGCGTGTTGTTGGAACATGTGTGACTGGCAGCGTGTTGTTGGAACATGTGTGACTTGCAGCGTGTTGTTGGAACATGTGTGACTGGCAGCGTGTTGTTGGAACATTTGTGACTGGCAGTGTGTTGTTGGAACATGTGTGACTGGCAGTGTGTTGTTGGAACATGTGTGACTGGCAGTGTGTTGTTGGAACATGTGTGACTTATTAAATAGGCATCATGCTACTCACACATGCACATCGTTACTTGACACAGCTCTCTCACACTCAGGAGCGGTATATTAGCAGCACTCTGACACCACGCGCACACGTATACACACATACACATACACACACAAACGCATGCATTCACATTCACACACATGCACACACACACATTGTGCCTGAATGGGGGGATTCACGTTAGCCCAAATAATAAACAGACATGGTGTGTGTTGCGGAAATGCATTGTCTAACTGTGCTAAATCTGCCACTCTGTAACCTGGGAGAAAAACAGCCCACGCTGCAGTTACAGCCTGTTACTCTCAGTCACACACACACACACTCACACATATATACTCACACATATATACACACACACACACACACACACATATACACACTCATAGACACACACACGCACTCACACACGCACTCACACATTGACACACACACACACATTGACACACACATATACACACACGCACTCACACATATACACACACACACATAGACACACACACACAAACATATACGCAGGCATGTTTACACGCTCAAGCACATAGACACACATACATACGCATGTAGACACACATACACCTAACACACACACTCACCCACACACTAACCCACGCACACACTTGCAGTGTGATGAGAGAGAAATGAGGGAAGTGGGGCAGAGTGGGAGGCATTGACAAAAACAACTGTTTGAGGGGGTGGGAGACCATTTCAAAGGAGTGCTGTACCTCAGCATCCACACACACACACACACACACTCCTCAGCCCTGCTGGCTTCCTCTTCAAGCCACTAGTGGAGAGCAGCCAGTTGGAACCAATTCCTACTGTCAACATCTTCATACGGAGCGAGAAAAGGAGGGCAGGAGGGAGGGAGGGGGATGGATGGAAAGAGAGAATAATGTCTTGTGCAGAGCTTGGCCACATCTCCCTGTGGTGCCATCAGCTTCAAGGGAAACACAGCAGAGATGGCAGCGGTGTGCCAAAAGAACCGGGACAGGGACAGAGACAGGGACAGAGACAGAGACAGAGACAGAGACAGAGACAGAGACAGAGACAGAGACAGAGACAGAGACAGAGACAGGGACAGGGACAGAGACAGGGACAGAGAGAGACAGGGACAGAGACAGGGACAGAGACAGGGACAGAGACAGGGACAGAGACAGACAGACAGAGACAGAGACAGGGACAGAGACAGAGACAGGGACAGGGACAGAGACAGGGACAGAGACAGACAGGGACAGAGACAGGGACAGGGACAGAGACAGAGACAGGGACAGAGACAGAGACAGAGACAGAGACAGAGACAGACAGAGACAGGGACAGAGACAGAGACAGAAACAGGGACAGAGACAGGGACAGAGACAGAGACAGAGACAGGGACAGGGACAGAGACAGACAGGGACAGAGACAGACAGGGACAGAGACAGGGACAGAGACAGGGATAGGGACAGAGACAGACAGAGACAGACAGAGACAGAGACAGGGACAGAGACAGGGACAGAGACAGAGACAGAGACAGAGACAGGGACAGGGACAGAGACAGACAGGGACAGAGACAGGGACAGAGACAGGGACAGAGACCGAGACAGGGACAGAGACAGAGACAGGGACAGAGACAGGGACAGAGACAGAGACAGGGACAGAGACAGGGACAGAGACAGAGACAGGGACAGGGACAGGGACAGAGACAGACAGGGACAGAGACAGGGACAGAGACAGAGACAGGGACAGAGACAGGGACAGGGACAGGGACAGAGACAGGGACAGAGACAGAGACAGAGACAGAGACAGGGACAGAGACAGGGACAGAGACAGGGACAGAGACAGGGACAGGGACAGGGACAGGGACAGAGACAGACAGGGACAGGGACAGAGACAGGGACAGAGACAGAGAGACAGGGACAGGGACAGGGACAGGGACAGAGACAGGGACAGGGACAGAGAGAGAGACAGGGACAGAGACAGGGACAGAGACAGGGACAGAGAGAGACAGGGACAGAGACAGAGAGAGAGACAGAGACAGGGACAGAGACAGGGACAGAGACAGGGACAGAGACAGAGAGAGGGACAGAGAGAGAGACAGAGAGAGAGACAGGGACAGAGACAGGGACAGAGACAGACAGAGACAGGGACAGACAGAGACAGGGACAGAGACAGAGAGAGAGACAGAGAGAGAGACAGGGACAGAGACAGACAGAGACAGGGACAGAGATAGACAGAGACAGAGACAGGGACAGAGACAGAGAGAGAGACAGGGACAGAGAGAGAGACAGGGACAGACAGAGACAGGGACAGAGACAGACAGAGACAGGGACAGAGACAGGGACAGAGACAGACAGGGACAGAGACAGAGACACAGACAGAGACACAGACACAGACACAGACAGGGACAGAGACAGGGACAGAGACAGGGACAGAGACAGAGACAGAGACAGGGACAGAGACAGGGACAGAGACAGGGACAGGGACAGGGACAGGGACAGGGACAGAGACAGAGACACAGACAGAGACACAGACACAGACACAGACAGGGACAGAGACAGGGACAGAGACAGAGACAGAGACAGAGACAGAGACAGGGACAGAGACAGGGACAGAGACAGGGACAGGGACAGGGACAGGGACAGGGACAGAGACAGGGACAGAGACAGAGACAGGGACAAGGCAAATAGATCATCTCAGGATGAGTAGAGCTTCTCTGTCTACAGTAGGTCTCCAGTTGTTACTCTCTGTTTTCTCTCCATCTTGTTTTTAGAGAAGTGTTTTCATCAGGGAGACTCAGCCTAGTCTGACACGATCTCCTTCCACTACTCTGCACACATTCACACACTCAGACACACTCCCTCTCTTTCGCGGTGACCCCATTCTTCCCCGGAGGGTCATCAATAGTTAAATATCCATGGTGCCTCTGTCCCGCCGGTGTCCATCCGCTCCAGGCATTTGACCGGCACAAAAATGTGGGAGGGGTTCCAGGGTGTGTATATGTGTGTGAACTGGTGCAGGAGGGCTAGGGTAGCGTGGGTTAAGATTTTCGTTGGGGGGGGGGTTCATTATCATTTCATGACCTGCCACATGAGGAGACAACATGACAATGTTAATTATTTATCCCTCTTTGTCCTGTGTGTTGAGTAAGGGCGGAGCTAGACCCCATTCCC
>NC_034178.2:14701633-14929133 GCF_002021735.2 Oncorhynchus kisutch | reverse complement strand
AGAGAGAGAGGGAAATCAAGAGAATGGCCATAGACCCAAACTCAAAGGAGAAGAGCAAAAGAGACAGATTGAAAGCACATTCAATTATTTGACTATAGGCCTACATTGCGTATGACAATAGGCCTGCATTTCATGCAAAAAGGATATGGAGAGTGAAAGAGAGAGAGGGAAAGACAGGGAAGGATATGGAGAGTGAAAGAGAGAGAGGGAAAGACAAGGAAGGATATGGAGAGTGAAAGAGAGAGAGGGAAAGACAAGGAAGGATATGGAGAGTGAAAGAGAGAGAGGGAAGGATATGGAGAGTGAAAGAGAGAGGGAAAGACAAGGAAGGATATGGAGAGTGAAAGAGAGAGAGGGAAAGACAAGGAAGGATATGGAGAGTGAAAGAGAGAGAGGGAAGGATATGGAGAGTGAAAGAGAGAGGGAAAGACAAGGAAGGATATGGAGAGTGAAAGAGAGAGAGGGAAAGACAAGGAAGGATATGGAGAGTGAAAGAGAGAGAGGGAAAGACAAGGAAGGATATGGAGAGTGAAAGAGTGAGAGGGAAAGACAAGGAAGGATATGGAGAGTGAAAGAGAGAGAGAGAGAGAAAGACAGGGAAGGATATGGAGAGTGAAAGAGAGAGAGGGAAGGATATGGAGAGTGAAAGAGAGAGAGGGAAAGACAAGGAAGGATATGGAGAGTGAAAGAGAGAGAGAGAAAGACAGGGAAGGATATGGAGAGTGAAAGAGAGAGAAGGAAAGACAAGGAAGGATATGGAGAGTGAAAGAGAGAGAGGGAAAGACAGGGAAGGATATGAAGAGTGAAAGAGAGAGAGGGAAAGACAAGGAAGGATATGGAGAGTGAAAGAGAGAGAGGGAAGGATATGGAGAGTGAAAGAGAGAGAGGGAAAGACAAGGAAGGATATGGAGAGTGAAAGAGAGAGAGGGAAGGATATTGAGAGTGAAAGAGAGCGAGGGAAGGATATGGAGAGTGAAAGAGAGAGAGGGAAGGATATGGAGAGTGAAAGAGAGAGAGGGAAGGATATGGAGAGTGAAAGAGTGAGAGGGAAAGACAAGGAAGGATATGGAGAGTGAAAGAGAGAGAGGGGAAAGACAGGGAAGGATATGGAGAGTGAAAGAGAGAGAGGGAAAGACAGGGAAGGATATGGAGAGTGAAAGAGAGAGAGGGAAAGACAGGGAAAGATATGGAGAGTGAAAGAGAGAGAGGGAAATCAAGAGAATGGCCATAGACCCAAACTCAAAGGAGAAGAGCAAAAGAGACAGATTGAAAGCACATTCAATTATTTGACTATAGGCCTACATTGCGTATGACAATAGGCCTGCATTTCATGCAAAAAGGATATGGAGAGTGAAAGAGAGAGAGGGAAAGACAGGGAAGGATATGGAGAGTGAAAGAGAGAGAGGGAAAGACAAGGAAGGATATGGAGAGTGAAAGAGAGAGAGGGAAAGACAGGGAAAGATATGGAGAGTGAAAGAGAGAGAGGGAAATCAAGAGAATGGCCATAGACCCAAACTCAAAGGAGAAGAGCAAAAGAGACAGATTGAAAGCACATTCAATTATTTGACTATAGGCCTACATTGCGTATGACAATAGGCCTGCATTTCATGCAAAAAGGATATGGAGAGTGAAAGAGAGAGAGGGAAAGACAGGGAAGGATATGGAGAGTGAAAGAGAGAGAGGGAAAGACAAGGAAGGATATGGAGAGTGAAAGAGAGAGAGGGAAAGACAAGGAAGGATATGGAGAGTGAAAGAGAGAGAGGGAAGGATATGGAGAGTGAAAGAGAGAGGGAAAGACAAGGAAGGATATGGAGAGTGAAAGAGAGAGAGGGAAAGACAAGGAAGGATATGGAGAGTGAAAGAGAGAGAGGGAAGGATATGGAGAGTGAAAGAGAGAGGGAAAGACAAGGAAGGATATGGAGAGTGAAAGAGAGAGAGGGAAAGACAAGGAAGGATATGGAGAGTGAAAGAGAGAGAGGGAAAGACAAGGAAGGATATGGAGAGTGAAAGAGTGAGAGGGAAGACAAGGAAGGATATGGAGAGTGAAAGAGAGAGAGAGAGAGAAAGACAGGGAAGGATATGGAGAGTGAAAGAGAGAGAGGGAAGGATATGGAGAGTGAAAGAGAGAGAGGGAAAGACAAGGAAGGATATGGAGAGTGAAAGAGAGAGAGAGAAAGACAGGGAAGGATATGGAGAGTGAAAGAGAGAGAAGGAAAGACAAGGAAGGATATGGAGAGTGAAAGAGAGAGAGGGAAAGACAGGGAAGGATATGAAGAGTGAAAGAGAGAGAGGGAAAGACAAGGAAGGATATGGAGAGTGAAAGAGAGAGAGGGAAGGATATGGAGAGTGAAAGAGAGAGAGGGAAAGACAAGGAAGGATATGGAGAGTGAAAGAGAGAGAGGGAAGGATATTGAGAGTGAAAGAGAGCGAGGGAAGGATATGGAGAGTGAAAGAGAGAGAGGGAAGGATATGGAGAGTGAAAGAGAGAGAGGGAAGGATATGGAGAGTGAAAGAGAGAGAGGGAAAGACAAGGAAGGATATGGAAAGTGAAAGAGAGAGAGGGAAAGACAGGGAAGGATATGGAGAGGGAAAGAGAGAGAGGGAAAGACAGGGAAGGATATGGAGAGTGAAAGAGAGAGAGGGAAAGACAGGGAAAGATATGGAGAGTGAAAGAGAGAGAGGGAAATCAAGAGAATGGCCATAGACCCAAACTCAAAGGAGAAGAGCAAAAGAGACAGATTGAAAGCACATTCAATTATTTGACTATAGGCCTACATTGCGTATGACAATAGGCCTGCATTTCATGCAAAAAGGATATGGAGAGTGAAAGAGAGAGAGGGAAAGACAGGGAAGGATATGGAGAGTGAAAGAGAGAGAGGGAAAGACAAGGAAGGATATGGAGAGTGAAAGAGAGAGAGGGAAAGACAGGGAAAGATATGGAGAGTGAAAGAGAGAGAGGGAAATCAAGAGAATGGCTATAGACCCAAACTCAAAGGAGAAGAGCAAAAGAGACAGATTGAAAGCACATTCAATTATTTGACTATAGGCCTACATTGCGTATGACAATAGGCCTGCATTTCATGCAAAAAGGATATGGAGAGTGAAAGAGAGAGAGGGAAAGACAGGGAAGGATATGGAGAGTGAAAGAGAGAGAGGGAAAGACAAGGAAGGATATGGAGAGTGAAAGAGAGAGAGGGAAAGACAAGGAAGGATATGGAGAGTGAAAGAGAGAGAGGGAAGGATATGGAGAGTGAAAGAGAGAGGGAAAGACAAGGAAGGATATGGAGAGTGAAAGAGAGAGAGGGAAAGACAAGGAAGGATATGGAGAGTGAAAGAGAGAGAGGGAAGGATATGGAGAGTGAAAGAGAGAGGGAAAGACAAGGAAGGATATGGAGAGTGAAAGAGAGAGAGGGAAAGACAAGGAAGGATATGGAGAGTGAAAGAGAGAGAGGGAAAGACAAGGAAGGATATGGAGAGTGAAAGAGTGAGAGGGAAAGACAAGGAAGGATATGGAGAGTGAAAGAGAGAGAGAGAGAGAAAGACAGGGAAGGATATGGAGAGTGAAAGAGAGAGAGGGAAGGATATGGAGAGTGAAAGAGAGAGAGGGAAAGACAAGGAAGGATATGGAGAGTGAAAGAGAGAGAAGGAAAGACAAGGAAGGATATGGAGAGTGAAAGAGAGAGAGGGAAAGACAGGGAAGGATATGAAGAGTGAAAGAGAGAGAGGGAAAGACAAGGAAGGATATGGAGAGTGAAAGAGAGAGAGGGAAGGATATGGAGAGTGAAAGAGAGAGAGGGAAAGACAAGGAAGGATATGGAGAGTGAGAGAGGGAAGGATATTGAGAGTGAAAGAGAGCGAGGGAAGGATATGGAGAGTGAAAGAGAGAGAGGGAAGGATATGGAGAGTGAAAGGGAGAGAGAGGGAAAGACAAGGAAGGATATTCAGAGTGAAAGAGAGAGAGGGAAGGATATGGAGAGTGAAAGAGAGAGAGGGAAGGATATGGAGAGTGAAAGAGAGAGAGGGAAGGATATGGAGAGTGAAAGAGAGAGAGGGAAAGACAAGGAAGGATATGGAGAGTGAAAGAGAGAGAGGGAAAGACAGGGAAGGATATGGAGAGTGAAAGAGAGAGAGGGAAAGACAGGGAAGGATGTGGAGAGTGAAAGAGAGAGAGGGAAAGACAGGGAAGGATGTGGAGAGTGAAAGAGAGAGAGGGAAAGACAGGGAAGGATATGGAGAGTGAAAGAGAGAGAGGGAAAGACAGGGAAAGATATGGAGAGTGAAGAGAGAGAGGGAAGGATATGGAGAGTGAAAGAGAGAGAGGGAAAGACGAGGAAGGATATGAAGAGTGAAAGAGAGAGAGGGAAAGACAAGGAAGGATATGGAGAGTGAAAGAGAGAGAGGGAAGGATATGGAGAGTGAAAGGGAGAGAGAGGGAAAGACAAGGAAGGATATGGAGAGTGAAAGAGAGAGAGGGAAGGATATGGAGAGTGAAAGAGAGAGAGGGAAGGATATGGAGAGTGAAAGAGAGAGAGGGAAAGACAAGGAAGGATATGGAGAGTGAAAGAGAGAGAGGGAAGGATATTGAGAGTGAAAGATAGAGAGGGAAGGATATGGAGAGTGAAAGAGAGAGAGGGAAGGATATGGAGAGTGAAAGGGAGAGAGAGGGAAAGACAAGGAAGGATATGGAGAGTGAAAGAGAGAGAGGGAAGGATATGGAGAGTGAAAGAGAGAGAGGGAAGGATATGGAGAGTGAAAGAGAGAGAGGGAAAGACAAGGAAGGATATGGAGAGTGAAAGAGGGAGAGGGAAAGACAGGGAAGGATATGGAGAGTGAAAGAGAGAGAGGGAAAGACAGGGAAGGATATGGAGAGTGAAAGAGAGAGAGGGAAAGACAGGGAAGGATATGGAGAGTGAAAGAGAGAGAAGGAAAGACAGGGAAAGATATGGAGAGTGAAAGAGAGAGAGGGAAATCAAGAGAATGGCCATAGACCCAAACTCAAAGGAGAAGAGCAAAAGAGACAGATTGAAAGCACATTCAATTATTTGACTATAGGCCTACATTGCGTATGACAATAGGCCTGCATTTCATGCAAAAACATTGCTTTAAATAAGCCTTATTAAACCTTGTAGCTCTGGCACCCTCTGTGGTCAGTTGGCGTAACGCCTGGCTGTCCATCTGGTGCATCTTGGGCCACAATATGTGTTTCTACAGTGTCTTTGTCCCAAATGGAAACCTATTGCCTTTGTTAGGGCCCTGGTCAAATGTAGTGCACTACATAGGAAATAGAGTCCCATTTGGAACACAGTCAGTGTCTGTTTTAACTGATATTAAGCTTTTACCGGTCCTTTCTTCCTCTTGAGTTCCTCTTATATCTGGAGTTGGACAGTCCAAACTTGTTCTAACTGTAAATGAACCGTTATAACTGTCACTCGCAGTGAGTTTAGGGCTCATACTTCCTCTTATCGAAGTGTGTGTGTGTGTGTGTGTGTGTGTGTGTGTGTTATCGCATGCCAGAGGACAGCCTTGTGGTTTCAGGCAATGAGGGGGAGATGGACAGAGGGTGGAGAGAAGGATGGGGGAGAGCGATGGAAAGAGTGAGTGAGAGACAGAAATAAGTGTGAGAGAGAGAGAGAGAGAGAGAGGTGTTTTGATGGGGTGGGGTTGGTGGACGACCTCCAGGCCAGATAGAGGGATCGGACATGAGGTTAGTCAGACCGTCTCTCACCATTTGTTCCTCTCCTCCCACGAGCATGATCTGTCTGTTGTCTGTCTGTGTCCTTCCCGTGAACAGGAAGATCCTCCTCTCCCATAGTCACATGTATCCTCTGACCTCTAACCTCTCTCCCTGAGGGGTCAACAGAGGAAGGGAGGTGTGAAGGAGGGCGGCGTACGTTTGTGGGCGGACGTTTGGGGCGGATGCCACAGGAAGCTGTCCTTGGTCATGTCCTGCCCTCCTGCAGAGACATCCTGTTACTTTTACAGAACACCCAATCCTGTCCGACCTTGCCCTGTCATGTCCCTCGAGCATTTCTGTCCACTGTTTAGTCCCCCTAGGGTGGTAGTGTGCGTGCGTGGTGTGGGAAGGGGAGTGTGTGTGTGTGCGTGTGTGTGTGTGTGTCTGCCCTTCCGAAACCCCTACCAGCCCTCACCTTTTGCCCCACAAACACAGACAGACAGCTGGGTGGGTGTCATTGGATCTGTGTTTAGGTTGTTTGTGCTTAGCTGTGGCTCTGTGTGTGTGCAGCGAAGCGAGACTCACACTGCGGGCTATGGATGTGTGTGTGTGTGTGTGTGTGGCAGAGAGCGAGCGCGAGAGAGAGTGAGAGAGAGAGAACTGAAGATAGTATGTAGCTGAAACATTTACTCTGACTTGCTCGCACACTTCTTCACTTTTCCCAAGATGATTGTTTGCAATGTGAGGACATCATGCCCTCTTTTTGACAAGCACACCTCCTAGCTCCACACACCTGCAGCACACCTCCTAGCTCCACACACCTGCAGCACACCTCCTAGCTCCACACACCTGCAGCACACCGATTGAATTCTCATTTACATGTTGGTCATTTAGCAGGTGCTCTTATCCAGAGCGATTTACGGTCACGAGATCAAGTGCAGCAATCATTTCCTTTCACCGTGCCACTCACTCACTCAGCCCCATCACGCCGGCTGATGCATAGGGCAACAACAGTCTTTGGCCTTTGTGTGTGGTATAAAATGTGTGCGGTATCTTTCGATTGGTGTAAAAGTCTAACCACATACCCCTCTCTGTGTGTTCTCCAGATGTTCCATGCTAACACAGACCCGTCTGAGGTGGTGTTGAACCGCGTACCCCAGCCGGTCCTGGCGCGCTTCGTACGCATCCGGCCTCAGAGCTGGAAGAACGGCATTGCCCTGCGCTTTGAACTCTACGGCTGTCAGATCATAGGTGTGTGTGTGTGTGTGTGTGTGTGTGTGAGAGAGAGAGAGAGAGAGCCACGGGAAAAGAGATGATTAAGTTATTTTGCCTTAGATATTTGAGACATCCTTTACATTATATCCTCTGTCCCACTGCACGTCAAAACAGAGTCTCTTTTTTGGGGGGGGGGGGACAAAATGTGTTTCCGGCATCTTCTGCTCTTGTCAGTGAAGAAACGTAAAAAATCCCCTTCGAAGAAACGCCAGCCAGTTTATGCATTAACTACGCAGTAACATGAGCGCCAACACACAGACACACAGAAGAACTCCTGACGTTAACCAGCGCATTAGTCTCATCAAAAGTCCATTCTCAGCCAGCCAGCGCGTCTCCAATCCCTCCCTCCTCCGTATTCGTCTTTTCTCTCACTCTCTCGATCCTTCTACTATGTTTCTGCTCTCGTTCCTCCTCTCTCCCTCGTGATCATTCTTTTCGCACTTTCATTTTCTCTCTCATTCCATACTCTGTCCTTGCTTTTCCCTCGTTCTCTCTCTCCCTCTCCACCTACTCCAATTCTCTCGATCAACCTCCTTTCTCTACCTCTGAATAATTCTCTCTCTCCCCTCTCCCCCCTTCCTCTCCTGCCCTTTCCACTGTTTTTGATGTCGGGATACCAACCTACTTTCTCTCAACCCCTCTACAATATCGCAGATGCAGTATGTCACAAGAAAGGGTCACAATCAATCATTCATGTCACTCTTGTTCACTTGTAAATCTTGAACTGTGATTCGCAGAGAGGGAGAGAGAGAGAGTAACACTCATTAGCTAGTATTGCAAGTGGTGCTAACCGTTCAGGTACACACATACTCACGTGAAGACATGCACGATGACCTCACGTTGATACACACACACACATACATTTATGTTGCCATTTATCCATCATTTACATTCCTTGCTAGTGCTGTGACATAACAGCATGAAACTTTGATCTGTGTACTCTTAACCGTCAACCCTACTAATGCTCTCCTCTCTTTCTCCTCTCTCTGTCTCACTCCGTCTCGTCTTGTCTCTGGTCATCTCTCCTCTGTTTCTCCCTCTGTTTCTTCCTCGCTAATCTCCTCTGCCGACCGCTTTCTCTCTCTTCCCTGGACCAGTCTCCCTCTCTTTCCCTCGCTCTTTCTGCCCTCTCTCTCTCCTAGTTCCATCTCTCTCTCCTCCTCCTCTATCATCTCCTGTAACCCCTCCCCCTTCTCTCCCTCCTTCTTTATGTGAGGGTTGAAATGTGATCGTTTTGTGTAATGTATGACATTGACCCAAAGAAAGAGGATTTTTTTTCTTCAATAAATCATTTCCGCCCCCCCTCCCTTCCTCGTCCCTCTCCCTCCTCCTCTTCCTCCCCAACTTCAGATGCTCCGTGTTCCGAGATGCAGGGCCTCCTCTCTGGCCTGCTCCCCGACACCCAGATCTCAGCCTCGTCGGCTCGAGACATGCTGTGGTCCCCGGGGAACGCCCGCCTGGTGGCCAGCCACTCGGGCTGGTTCCCCGGCCCCGCTCAGCCCCTGGCTGGGGAGGAGTGGCTCCAAGTGGACCTGGGTGTCCCCAAGATGGTCCGGGGGATCATTACCCAGGGGGCGAGGGGTGGAGAGGGGGCAAGCAGCACGGACAACAGGGCCTTTGTGAGGAAGTACCGCGTGGCGCACGGTCTAAACGGGAAGGACTGGGGGTACGTCATGGACAGCAAGACCAGCCTGCCCAAGGTGGGTGTGGGGGAGGGGGACATGTGTAAGGGTGGGGGTTGTGTGTGTGTTGTGTGTGTGTGTGTGTGTGTGTGTGTGTGTGTGTGTCCGTCTAAAGTGTGATTTTATACTCCTTTCAATCATCTATATCAAGATTTCAATATTTCTGCTTTGTTTCGGTGTGTGTTGCAGATATTTGAGGGGAATACCCACTACGACACCCCTGAGCTACGGCGCTTTGAGGAGACCCTGGCCCAGTTCATCAGGATCTATCCAGAGAGGTGGTCTCCTGCCGGGATCGGGATGAGAGTGGAAATACTGGGCTGTGACGTGCCAGGTAAGACTTGAGCCCGCGGTTCTAACAATAACACTCCCGGCTTAGACACATGTACACTCCTCTCCCCACCGGAGACCGGGTTCAATCCCTGCTCCAAACGTTCAAGCGGTTTCTCCTCTCTGTCATTTCATAACTGTCAAAATACTCCATAAATATATATATTTTTTAAAGTGTGCTGGCGTGCGCATACCATATATCACCTGTGAGTCTACTGGATACACGATTTGGGGGTTGGAATGCAAGTGCAAGTGGAAAAGTGAGGGGAGACTTGGAAAGAGTGAAGGTTAAAGTTTCAAGGAGTGGAGAAAGGGTTGGACGGGTTCTGAGGAATCGGTCCCTAGAGTACCCCGCACACACACACACACTGCTGGTATGGTCTGCTATCCAGATGTGAGGCAGTAGACACATCTGGCCTCTCACTGCCTTTCACCGGGCCTACGCAGGACGCCTGAGTTACAGCACCAGACAGTGGGCTCAACACCTACACACACACACACACACACCGTCGCTGCAAGCACACAGTACACACACACATCTCATCTCCCCTGAGCTGGTTCTAGGCTCCTCTCTCTGTTCCCACCCTGAATAGAATGTTCAACACATCCGCATAAACACACACAGCAGACAATGGCTCCTAATGGCCCTACACAGAACCTCTGTGCTGAAGTCTCAATACCTACACACTGTAGTGTGTGTGTGTGTGTGTGTGCACAAGGTACACAGCCCCGTTCGGTGGTGTAAGGATGATGTGGACCTCTTCATTTTCTATCCCACTCTTCTCTGACTCACTCACTACGCCATTAGAGAGGAGATACAAGGCCAGAACCCTCCATTAACATGGAACAAGAGGACACAAACACGCTCTCTCTCTCTCTCTCTCTGTCAGAATAACAGACTAGCGCCCCTCAGTACCACACCCAGGATTGGCCGACATGAAAGACTGACAAATGAGCTGCGTTCCTCCCCTCCCTACATCTCTCCTTGCTGTCCTCTGCCGCTCCCTCCTCACCCCCATCCCTTTCTGCTGCTGCTGCTGCTGTGAGGTCTACACGCAGGCGCTGGTATTCAAACCGGCAACCCTTCACCTTGAGGCTACACCCACCGCCGCCGTCCCGACGTTATAACCCTGCCCCATGTAAAAAGTCATTGAGACCAGGTGAAAGCCCCGTGTTAATGCAATCTGTCACAGGAGTCTCTTTATTGGACACGCAGGAGATCCCAGAGAGACGGAGTCGTTGAACGCCACACTGGTGTTCAGAACAGAGCATTGTGTTCACAGTGGGAGGGTTGGAGGGCCGTGCCTCGTAACACAGGAGGGTTGGAGGGCCGTGCCTCGTAACACAGGAGGGTTGGAGGGCCGTGCCTCGTAACACAGGAGGGTTGGAGGGCCGTGCCTCGTAACACAGGAGGGTTGGAGGGCCGTGCCTCATAACACAGGAGGGTTGGAGGGCCGTGCCTCGTAACACAGGAGGGTTGGAGGGCCGTGCCTCGTAACACATGAGGGTTGGAGGGCCGTGCCTCGTAACACATGATGGTTGGAGGGCCGTGCCTCGTAACACAGGAGGGTTGGAGGGCCGTGCCTCGTAACACAGGAGGGTTGGAGGGCCGTGCCTCGTAACACATGAGGGTTGGAGGGCCGTGCCTCGTAACACAGGAGGGTTGGAGGGCCGTGCCTCGTAACACAGGAGGGTTGGAGGGCCGTGCCTCGTAACACAGGAGGGTTGGAGGGCCGTGCCTCGTAACACAGGAGGGTTGGAGGGCCGTGCCTCGTAACACAGGAGGGTTGGAGGGCCGTGCCTCGTAACACAGGAGGGTTGGAGGGCCGTGCCTCGTAACACAGGAGGGTTGGAGGGCCGTGCCTCGTAACACAGGAGGGTTGGAGGGCCGTGCCTCGTAACACAGGAGGGTTGGAGGGCCGTGCCTCGTAACACAGGAGGGTTGGAGGACCGTGCCTCGTAACACAGGAGGGTTGGAGGGCCGTGCCTCGTAACACAGGAGGGTTGGAGGGCCGTGCCTCGTAACACAGGAGGGTTGGAGGGCCGTGCCTCGTAACACAGGAGGGTTGGAGGGCCGTGCCTCGTAACACAGGAGGGTTGGAGGGCCGTGCCTCGTAACACATGAGGGTTGGAGGGCCGTGCCTCGTAACACAGGAGGGTTGGAGGGCCGTGCCTCGTAACACAGGAGGGTTGGAGGGCCGTGCCTCGTAACACACCCCTCCTTTTTGCTCCCATCGCCTCTCTTTCTCTCCTTTACCTCTCTGTCTCTCACTCGCTCTCCCTCTATCCTCCGTCTTCCTCTTGCCCCCAACTATCTCACCATCCTCTTTCTCTCTCCCTCTCACTGTTAAATCCCACACATGGCTCTGTTCTCTCTCCTCCTCTCTCTGTTCCCACCCTTAGGCCTAGTGCGTGGGTCTGTAAATGTTTTTGTTCTTCATTCTTCCTCCACTCTCCTCTTCTGTTTCTCAACCCCCCCCCCCCTGTTCTCTGCTGTCCATTCTTTGGTTTCATTTCTTACACACTTATGCACACACATACGCATCGAACACAAAACTCTGCCTGGGTATCTCTCGTGTCTTCTTTCAAGATCAACTTCGGAGGTTTCTCTTAGGCTTTGTTTCGCAGTCTTCAAGGACATATTGGGCACTATTTGAACCTTTTACTGCAGCGGGCTAAATCAGGGTCACGCAGAGTGTTTCTCGGTAATCTTGAAGAAATCTACTTTGAAACAAAAGTATCCACCTCACACACATGGTTATGGTTTCATGCATGAAAGAGGCTTCATGTCAACATCAGAAGCCTCCTCCCTAAGTTTGTCTTACTCACTGCTTTAGCACACTCTGCTAACCCTGATGTCCTTGCTGTGTCTGAATCCTGGCTCAGGAAGGCCACCAAAAATTCAGAGATTTCCATACCCAACTATAACATCTTCCGTCAAGATAGAACTGCCAAAGGGGGAGGAGTTGCAGTTTACTGCAGAGATAGCCTGCAAAGTAATGTCATACTTTCCAGGTCCATACCCAAACAGTTCGAACTACTAATTTTGAAAATTACTCTCTCCAGAAATAAGTCTCTCACGGTTGCCGCCTGCTACCGACCCCCCTCAGCTCCCAGCTGTGCCCTGGACACTCATCACTGTCAAACGCTCCCTAAAACACTTCTGTGAGCAGGCCTTTCTAATCGACCTGGCCCGGGTATCCTGGAAGGACATTGACCTCATCCCGTCAGTTGAGGATGCCTGGTCATTCTTTAAAAGTAACTTCCTCACCATTTTAGATAAGCATGCTCCGTTCAAAAATGCAGAACTAAGAACAGATACAGCCCTTGGTTCACCCCAGACCTGACTGCCCTCGACCAGCACAAAAACATCCTGTGGCGGACTGCAATAGCATCGAATAGTCCCCGTGATATGCAACTGTTCAGGGAAGTCCGGAACCAATACACAAGAGCACCTCCTCCCAGCTGCCCACTGCACTGAGGCTAGGTAACACGGTCACCACTGATAAATCCATGATTATTGAAAACTTCAATAAGCATTTCTCAACGTCTGGCCATGCCTTCCGCCTGGCTACTTCAACCTCGGCCAACAGCTCCGCCCCCCCCCGCAGCTCCTCGCCCAAGCCTCTCCAGGTTCTCCTTTACCCAAATCCAGATAGCAGATGTTCTGAAAGAGCTGCAAAACCTGGACCCGTACAAATCAGCTGGGCTTGACAATCTGGACCCTCTATTTCTGAAACTATCTGCCACCATTGTCGCAACCCCTATTACCAGCCTGTTCAACCTCTCTTTCATCTCGTCTGAGATCCCCAAGGATTGGAAAGCTGCCGCAGTCATCCCCCTCTTCAAAGGGGGAGACACCCTGGACCCAAACTGTTACAGACCTATATCCATCCTGCCCTGCCTATCTAAGGTCTTCGAAAGCCAAGTCAACAAACAGGTCACTGACCATCTCGAATCCCACCGTACCTTCTCCGCTGTGCAATCTGGTTTCCGAGCCGGTCATGGGTGCACCTCAGCCACACTCAAGGTACTAAACGATATCATAACCGCCATCGATAAAAGACAGTACTGTGCAGCCGTCTTCATCGACCTTGCCAAGGCTTTCGACTCTGTCAATCACCATATTCCTATCGGCAGACTCCGTAGCCTCGGTTTTTCGGATGACTGCCTTGCCTGGTTCACCAATTACTTTGCAGACAGAGTTCAGTGTGTCAAATCGGAGGGCATGCTGTCCGGTCCTCTGGCAGTCTCTATGGGGGTGCCACAGGGTTCAATTCTCGGGCCGACTCTTTTCTCTGTGTATATCAATGATGTTGCTCTTGCTGCGGGCGATTCCCTGATCCACCTCTACGCAGACGACACCATTCTATATACTTTCGGCCCGTCTTTGGACACTGTGCTATCTAACCTCCAAACAAGCTTCAATGCCATACAACACTCCTTCCGTGGCCTCCAACTGCTCTTAAACGCTAGTAAAACCAAATGCATGCTTTTCAACCGGTCGCTGCCTGCACCTGCATGCCCGACTAGCATCACCACCCTGGATGGTTCCGACCTAGAATATGTGGACGTCTATAAGTACCTAGGTGTCTGGCTAGACTGCAAACTCTCCTTCCAGACTCATATCAAACATCTCCAATCGAAAATCAAATCAAGAGTCGGCTTTCTATTCCGCAACAAAGCCTCCTTCACTCACGCCGCCAAGCTTACCCTAGTAAAACTGACTATCCTACCGATCCTCGACTTCGGCGATGTCATCTACAAAATGGCTTCCAACACTCTACTCAGCAAACTGGATGCAGTCTATCACAGTGCCATCCGTTTTGTCACTAAAGCACCTTATACCACCCACCACTGCGACTTGTATGCTCTAGTCGGCTGGCCCTCGCTACATATTCGTCGCCAGACCCACTGGCTCCAGGTCATCTACAAGTCTATGCTAGGTAAAGCTCCGCCTTATCTCAGCTCACTGGTCACGATGGCAACACCCATCCGTAGCACGCGCTCCAGCAGGTGTATCTCACTGATCATCCCTAAAGCCAACACCTCATTTGGCCGCCTTTCGTTCCAGTACTCTGCTGCCTGTGACTGGAACTAATTGCAAAAATCGCTGAAGTTGGAGACTTTTATCTCCCTCACCAACTTCAAACATCAGCTATCTGAGCAGCTAACCGATCGCTGCAGCTGTACATAGTCTATTGGTAAATAGCCCACCCTTTTCACCTACCTCATCCCCATACTGTTTTTATTTATTTACTTTTCTGCTCTTCTGCACACCAATATCTCTACCTGTACATGACCATCTGATCATTTATCACTCCAGTGTTAATCTGCAAAATTGTAATTATTTGCCTACCTCCTCATGCCTTTTGCACACATTGTATATAGACCCCCCCTTTGTTTTCTACTGTGTTATTGACTTGTTAATTGTTTACTCCATGTGTAACTCTTTGTTGTATGCTATGCTATGCTTTATCTTGGCCAGGTCGCAGTTGCAAATGAGAACTTGTTCTCAACTAGCCTACCTGGTTAAATAAAGGTGAAATAAATAAATAAATAAAAATGGGCTTAAACAACATCCCCCTGTAAAAGAAGACACCATGTCAGATATAGAGTTGAAATGCATTCAATTTACACTTTATAGACATCACAGAAGACAACAAAATAAATGCAAGTTTGACTTATTTAAAAAATAATAACGTTGATTAGTTATGAATAAATTATAGGTGTTACAGGGCTTGGCCACTCATTAGCCTATCAACACATTTCATAGCTTGCTGTTGTCTCAGGTTATTGACGTCTTTGCGTTGTCATCAACTCCAATTAGGCTGGGTGGCACGAAATATTCTCTTCCTCGTCCATTGTGGATTGAATAGCATAGGCTATACTAATGAGTAATGCCAACAATGGGGGGAAAAAATCTAGTGTTTACTCAATATGTTTGGAGTGTTGACAGACAACATTGTTGTAATGAATAAAGGCCTTTACACATTGCACATCTAAAATTTAAAAAATGACTACGCTCCTGTGAGGCACGTTCTCAATAAGCAATGAAGAGCCTGGGCCTACCGTTGATATGGCGTTAAAGGACTGAATCATTTTAATATGTTTTTGGCGGAGTACATCTTTGGTAACAGGACAAGATGTACTCTTTTGGAATGGGGATGTATACCAGCCTATGTGAATAATGCAAAAAGCATGCTGACTAAGAGTGAAACATTTAGAACCCTTTTTTGGACTAATGTATGGCCAGGGTAAGAAAGACACCAGACACATTGCTGTTGAACCAGCTTTCGTTATAGTAGGGTAAGGGTAGCCAAAAAGGGAATGTGTTTTTAATCAAACGAAACCGGAAACAAGCAAACCTCTTTCAATGATGGGCATATAGCCTGCGTTGATTTTTTTGTTTTACGCACATCCAAAATAACAACAGGAGCTGGTTAAACTAACGTACAATAAATAGCCTACTGTACATCGATAAAGAAGGGGATGTCCGTTCACTGTTTTGCTGCTCCCAAACTTGATATTTTAATAAAGCTTTGGTGATTTAAGATGTATTCCAAAGTGAGCGAATGCATTGTGCAGGACAAAAAAAAAACTGCCTTCATTGAGAGGAGGGAAGGCTAAAGTATACTACATACGAGGTTTACGGGAACAACAAGTACATCTCTCTTGTTCCATGTGCATATGGGCACTGTACGTCACGGCTGAATAGGCTGCACTTCTGCTGTCAAAATCCGTGCCATAAACAACCGCGTTATTGCTAAAAAAAAAAAAAAAGATTCTGGTCGGTCTTAAATATCCCCACGGGCGCAGGTTTTTAAGGACACGGCTAAAACATTGCCACCTCTCCCACCTCAGCACAAGCGAGTCCATATAAAACAGCTAAATGACCAATCCTGGCGCTAGGATTTGAAAATAGAAGAGCGCCGGCATTAACAGGACGAACTTGTAAAGGAGCGTGCGTTTGACAATGGCGCTAGTTTAATGCCTGCCGAAAATAGAGCCCATTGTCTTATTCCTTTTGATGATCCAGAGTTTTGGGAGGATGCTTAGGCTTAGCTGTGTTTGTGTCTCTGCACTCTTGTTTGCGCCAGCATTTTCTCCCTTACCATGTGACGTGGGTGTCACAAGGGGTGGTGACCCACTCTTAGAACACTTAACCCTACATGTCCGGCAGTGAAGGGAAAACAACATGTTTTTCCAAGCATGCACAATGCCGTTTGTGTGTTTGTGTGTGTGTGTGTGTGTGTGTGTGTGTGTTTTACAGAGGCTCTTTACGTAATATACTTTTTTTTTTTTTTGCTCATATTTTGCTGAGTCATTCTTTGGAGAGAGCTATGGCTGTTTTCCAGAAGAGAAGGAGCGAAGTAGGGGGCTGGGGGAATTGAGAACAGTGAGAAAGGGGAAGGGTTGGAGCGCTGTTCAGCTTATTCTCTGTAACGTGACAGTTCCCCTGGTGCAGTTTGTATCACGCGTCTCAGAGTAGGACTTCTGATTTAGGATCGGTTTTGCGTTTTTCGATCACAATAAATGACACAACATAGATAGAGCGCTGAGTAGATCCTGAAACAGCCGTCCTACTATAAGACACGTGATAAATATAGGCCCTGTACTCCTTTCCGGTCTGAAGTGCAGTGCTTCCTCGACTAACCGTGTACCAGTACCCCCTGTATATAGCCTTGCTATTGTTATTTTACTGCTGCTGTTTAATTATTTGTTACTTTTCTTTTCTTTTTTACCTATCTTTTTTTTACTTAACACTTTTTTTTCTTAAACTTCTTAAAGCATTGTTGGTTAAGGGCTTGTAAGTACGAATTTCACTGTGTGGTCTACACCTGTTGTATTCAGCACGTGACAAATCAAATTTGAATTGATTTGAAAGGGCTATTCCTGCATGAGGGTCCCTCTCCCTGCACGGGGAGGCCTTCTCCTACCTCTGCTGCACGAGGAGGCCCTCCTGCACGGGGAGGCCTTCTGCACAAGGAGAAAGGCACAGTGATACTGTATAAGGGCCGGCCTCTCGGCCCAGCTCTGTAGCTGCTTCCTCACACATGTCAAGGAGTGGAGAGCCCTCGGGGAGAGGCAGGCAGGTCATAGCTCCTCGTCTCTCTCCCGTTACCCCTCCCCGTCTCTCTCCCGTTACCCCTCCCCGTCTCTCTCCCGTTACCCCTCCCCGTCTCTCTCCCGTTACCCCTCCCCGTCTCTCTCCCGTTACACGCACACCCCTGTCACACCCCACAAAGGTCAAGCCGTTTACACTGTGACAAGGCCTGACCTTTGAAAGCACAGAGATGGCTTGGAGGAATGGCTTGCGCTAAGGGGGATAAAATAACAGGATACACGGTCGTCGGATGTGAAAAAGGTTAGTGTGGAGTAGGGGGTTAATGTGTTGCCGGTGGGGTCCCCATAGCTCCTTGGTGATTAAAATCTGATCGGCCAACTAATTGCCTTTGTACAGGGTGTGACATTACCGTTAGGCTAATGTCACGCAGTCAGAGACCTCAACAGCTGGGCACTGTTCTTTCATGTAGCGCTATCTAGTTGTGTTTTTCCACAGCGCCAGGCGTCCGGCTGTGTTCGTTTCATTCATTTCACCCGTATACATTTTTTCCCCCTCGCAGGCAGTTGTGTCAAGGTAAAATGTCAAAGGATCAATCATCTATGGTGTCCATATTAGGACAGCCTCATTCCCAGCAGGACTAGTTTCACTCTCAGCGGGACTCGCTTTCAATCTGTCCTAATATGGACACCATAGATGATTGATCCTTTGACATTTTACCTTGACACAACTTCCCTCCATGTTTGTCGTCGAAGGTATGAATGCTTGGAATCTTTTGTTGTTGTTGCCATCTTGGATACACATTTTTACATATAAATGATCAGAAAGCACAAGTTGAATGTACAGTATATACTCTAAGGCAGTGGTTCCCAAACTTTTGGAACAGATCCTGGAACAGAGTTTTCACACATTCCCATGATGCGATATATGGGGGCCATGGGGTGTATGATAATATGATTAGGACCTTGGTTAGACTGTGGTTGGAATGCCGAGATGACCCAAACCTTTCCCTCTGTCATTGCATAACGAAACCAGGGTCGTCCCATCTGGTCCCAATAACATGGCTACTTATTGCCGATAACATTCCTGATGTAGTCGGGAGGCCATGTGCTGCTGGAAGGAGTGTGTGTGTGTGATCATTCATTCCAAGGTTGAACAAGCCAGACCCATCCATCACCCATGGAGCCAGTGGTGTCTGGCCTGTCCTTCCAGGGCCCCAGCAGCCAGTCTGACTGGGCTGTGGGATGGAGGCGGAGACAGTGGAGACGGTCGAGACCCATGGAGGGAGGGAAATGTCTGGGCTAAGAGACACAACATGACTGGGCTATCACCACCTGGCTCAGCCTGTCACCTCAACTGGGAGGGGAAGGGAGGGAGGACAGGAGGGAGGGAGATGACCTCAGACTCTCATTTAGGCGTGTGGAGTGAGCACGAGTCTGTGAGAAGCAGAGATTGAGAAATTGTATTCGTGGGCAAACTGTTGATTAGTCAGAAAGCTGTGTTGTTTCTTTGAGTATGTTACATTGAGCATCTTGGATGTAACTGACAACACTTATGTGGTGTGTCTCCATAGAAACCAGCACTCTGGCCAACACAGCCTCTCCCACTTTGTCTGGTCCAATGGAGAGCAGCACTGCCCAGCGGGCGAGCAGAGGTGAGTGTCTGGAAGCATGTGGAAATGTTGCATATAGATCATTTATGTGTGTATGTACACTACCGTTCAAAAGTTTGGGGTCACTTAGATTTGTCCTTGTTTTTGAAAGAAAAACACTTTTTTTTTGTCCATTAAAATAACATCAAATTGATCAAAATACAGTGTAGACATTGTCAATGTTGTAAATGACTATTGTAGCTGGAAACGGCAGATTTTTTAAATGGAATATCTACATAGGCGCACAGAGGCCCATTATCAGCAACCATCACTCTGTTCCAATGGCACGTTGTGTTAGCTAATCCTAGTTTATTATTTTAAAATGCTAATTGATCATTAGAAAACCCTTTTGCAATTTTGTTAGCACAGCTGAAAACTGTTGTTCTGATTAAAGAAGCAATAAAACTGTCCTCCTTTAGTTAGGCTAGTTAAGTATCTGGAGCATCATTTAGCCTTTTAAAATGATATACTTGGATTAGCTAACACACCGTGCCATTGGAACGCAGGAGTGACGGTCGCTGATAATGGGCCTCTGTACTCCTATGTAGATATTCCAGCTATAATAGTCATTTACAACATAAACAATGTCTCCACTGTATTTCTGATCAATATAATGTTATTTTAATGGGCATTTTTTTTTGTGCTTTTCTTTCAAAAACAATGACATTTCTAAGTGACCCCAAACTTTTGAACTGTAGTGTATGTTATTGTAGAATGTTTGATGATTGATGCCTCCTATCTATCTATCTATCTATCTATCTATCTATCTATCTATCTATCTCTCTCTCTCTCTCTCTCTCTCTCTCTCTCTCTCTCTCTCTCTCTCTCTCTCTGTCTCTGTCTCTGTCTGTCTTTCTCTCTCTCTGTCTGTCTTTCTCTCTCTGTCTCTGTCTCTGTCTGTCTTTCTCTATCTCTGTCTGTCTTTCTCTCTCTGTCTCTGTCTGTCTGTCTTTCTCTCTCTCTGTCTGTCTTTCTCTCTCTCTGTCTTTCTCTCTCTTTCTCTTTCTCTCTCATTCTCTCTCTCTGTCTGTCTTTCTCTCTCTGTCTCTGTCTCTGTCTGTCTGTCTTTCTTTCTCTCTCTCTGTCTCTGTCTGTCTTTCTCTCTCTCTGTCTCTGTCTGTCTTTCTCTCTCTCTGTCTCTGTCTGTCTTTCTGTCTCTGTCTTTCCCTCTCTGTCTTTCTCTCTCTGTCTTTCTGTCTTTCTCTCGCTCTCTCTTTCTCTCTCTGTCTTTCTGTCTTTCTCTCTCTCTGTCTTTCTCTCTCTGTCTTTCTCTCTCTGTCTTTCTCTCTCTGTCTTTCTCTCTCTCTCTCTGTCTTCTCTCTCTCTCTCTCTCTCTCTCTCTCTCTCTCTCTCTCTCTCTCTGTCTTTCTCTCTCTCTCTCTCTCTCTCTGTCTTTCTCTCTCTCTCTCTTTCTCTATCTTTCTCTCTCTCTCTTTCTCTATCTTTCTCTCTCTCTCTCTCTGTCTTTCTCCGTCCCTCTCCCATCCTTTCTCTCCAGGAGCTAGCTCCTCCCCTCCATCCATGGGTGGTGTGTGTGACTTTGAGCAGGGTCTGTGTGGCTGGACTCACGACCCCAGCGCCTCACTCCATTGGTCCCTCCACAACAGCTCCAAAGCCCCAGCCCAGGGCCCCGGCCTGAACCTCACTCTGCCCCCCACCGGTAAGTCTCCCTGAGCATAGCACAGCGGGCTTCCCCACCTAAGTCAGAGTTGGCAATGGTGGTTCACCACAACCATCTTCAGAAGGCAAGAAAGAGGTTAGATCGCCACTTGGGCTAATTTAGCTTGATATACAGTATAGTCCTTGTTTAGTGTTTGTGAACATGTGGAGGTACAACAACTCTGTTTGAGCCTCAGCCGAGGCTGATTTTGTGACTTATAAACACACACAACCGCACACTTATAATGTGTAACTCCTCCAGTCTGCTCTCTGGGACTGCGCTACAACTCTGTGATGCTAACGGATCGTTCCGGGAGCGTTCTGGACAGGAAAAAGTTAAGAACCCGTAGCACTTATTAACTACAGAGGCAAGAGATTCCAGAGGAAAAAAACAGGAAAACCATTATTCCCAGCCGCACATTCCTGCCCCTCGATTACCTTGCAGGCAAATCTCTAGCTTTCGAAGTAGACTTCCATGTACTTAGAGCAATTATTAAGTTCCCTTTATACATACCCCCAGATCAAAAAAGAGTGAAGCTTTTGGCGTATTAATTAAAGATATGAGCAGTTTGGAGTTTTTCTTTGAGGTTTCCTTACACTGACTGTGCTATAAATGGCATCCTATCTGCTATATGGTGCACTACTATTGACCAGGTCCCGATGAGACGGCCCTATGGGTCCTGGTCAAAAGTAGTGCACTATAATAGGGAATAGGGGGCCATTCGGGACTCAGCCACTGGGGGTTAAAGGGATTGTTATCCTGACCTTGTTTTAAAATTCATTGGTTTTGATATATTTCGAATAGGGCCCATGAAATATTTAACGAGCTGCAAGCTGTGAAGAATTGACGGCGGAGCTTCAGGACCTGCTCGCGCTCAAAGTGGTTGGGAATCTCTGTCACCTGGGCTTTAGATCGGGGAATCCCTGGGTATGTAGGTTGAAGATTGTAGCCTAATCATCATTAGCCTAAGAGAGAGGCTCGCTCTCTCTCGCTCTCTCGCTCTCTCGCTCGCTCTCTCTCTCTCTCGCTCTCTCTCCCCTCTCTCCCTTCCTCCCTTCCTTTATCTCTCTCTCCCTCTCTCTCCCATTCTCCCTCTCTCTCTCTCGCTCTCTCTCCCCTCTCTCTCTCCCTCCCTTCCTTTATCTCTCTCGTGACCCAGAAAACCCAGACCCAGTAACCTCTTGATCTCTCTCCCTTTTAAAATGTGAAAACATAACAGCTCGGAGAACATGCGCCGTAGCATATCAACGTGTGGTGCTGGCGGCGTCCATAACGAGGCCTGTGTTTGTAGATTGAGTTCTCCTTGTCTTCGCTCGCTGCAGGAGACTGCTGAGAAAATGGATTAATAATGCTGTTGCATCATATCACGAGAACGCGCCCCTCTCGATTATGAGCTGTCTGCTGAACAAGCTGCGGAACAATGGGGGGGGGGGGGGGCATTCAGAGACGCTGGGTTCACCCGAGGTGTAGGGAGATGGGGGTTCTCCGCGAACACATTAAGATCAGTTTGATAAAGTGGGGATGTTTTCCGTGTGGCGAAGACCCACACATGCACACACGCAGATGTATGGACGCATACACACACACACGCGCGCGCACACACACTCATACACACAGTCACACACACACACACACACACACAGATAGACACACAGTGATAGACAGTGCCGTATGGTGCTGAATGGGAGGGCTCCTTACACACACTGTGGTGTTTGGAAGGGCCAAGGGAGACCCTGTCACACACGCTGTCTGGTGTGACACACACACTAGAGAGCAGAGGGGGGCTGTCATCGTGGATGAAGCTTTCTTCCCCCTCCACAGATACTACTGTGTGATCTGCTAGACAGAATATTAGGGTGGCTACACACACATGCACATACTGTACTGCACAGTATAATACACACTTGACTGTAGTAAGCTTTCTCTCCCTCTCACATACAACTCAAATTTCAGTCGTCTCCCAGATTCAAGTTAGGCACACATTGTAGGCTGTACATTTCCTTGACAAAGTGTTCAATTCATAACAAGCGAGTGATCTGAATTTACATTGCGGATGCTGACATCTGTCCTTATACCGGTAGTCTATACCTATAATATAATCAAGTAAAGGATTTAGTTCCCTCCACGACAGCACATTCTTTTACGACGCACATTTAGCTACAGTAACCATAACATGGACACAAAAGCACAATACTGAATTTAGTTGCCATTAAATCAAACTTTTATTTTTCTGCAGAAAATAGTCACTCTTGTGGTTCTACAGCTTCTCATGCTGTGATCCACACATCAAAGTCTCTGTGTTGGACTGAGTCTTTAAGCTGTGAGAAAGACCCTCCCTGTTAGTGGGGGAAAAATGGCTCTTGGAGTCCCTCACGTTTACATCCTCCTCCTCTTGGGGTCGTAGTCCTGTTGAGTGCTGCTGCTCCTCATTTCGCCACCATCTCTCCTAGTGGAGGCTGCTGATTGGTTGTTGGAGACTGCTGTCTGGTTCGTGGCTGTCTGGCTAGTGGAGGATTGTTTAGTGGCTGTCTGGCTCGTTGGCCAAAACATAGCGGAATTCTGCTGGCTGGATGACCAAAATGTAGCAGCTGCTGATTGGTTGGGCCAGACTGTGTTCTTGGTAGTGGCTGCTGACTGGCAGGGCCAGACTGTTGCCTGGCCTTTAGCTGCTGATTGGCTAGGCCAGACTGTTGCCTGGCCTTTAGCTGCTGACTGGCTGGGCCAGACTGTTGCCTGGCCTTTAGCTGCTGACTGGCTGGGCCAGACTGTGGCCTGGACTTTAGCTGCTGACTGGCTGGGCCAGACTGTGGCCTGCCAAGTGGCTAGTGCTTGGCTGTTGTCTTTCACCTCCACAACAACATTGACATCCATTGGCTCCACATCCTGATGACAATGCACTTGATTGTTGTTGTTGGTCTGGGGCCCCTCTTTCCAGTCCATAAAATGATCCTGGTCTTGTCCATAGCTGGAGTTAGGCTGGAAGGTGGCAGGGGCTGAGTTGGGCTGGAACTGACATGCAGGTGGGGTATTCCAAATTCGACTTTGCCATTGTCCCTGCAATTAATAAATCATTAAATCAGATTGTACTTATAAAGCCCTTTTTACATCAGTATTTTTGAGAAACCCGCCCTGACCAGGGCTCTGGTCAAAAGTATTTCACTAGCTATATAGGGAATAAGTTGCCATTTCAGACTACTCATTATAATCTAGGCTAAACAAACCTGGCTAACCAGGTTTGTTTGGCCTAGATTATAGTGAGTAGTCTGAAATGTTTAGGCCAGACTGTGTTCTTGGTAGTGGCTGCTGATTGGCTGGGCCAGACTGTTGCCTGCCAAGTGGCTAGTGCTTGGCTGTTGTCTTTTACCTCCACAACAACATTGACATCCATTGGCTCCACATCCTGATGACAATGCACTTGATTGTTGTTGTTGGTCTGGGGCCCCTCTTTCCAGTCCATAAAATGATCCTGGTCTTGTCCATAGCTGGAGTTTGGCTGGAAGGTGGCAGGGGCTGAGTTGGGCTGGAACTGGCATGCAGGTGGGGTATTCAAAAATCGACTTTGCCATTGTCCCTGCAATGAATCAATCAATAAATCAGATTGTACTTCTAAAGCCCTTTTTACATCAGCATTTGTCTCAAAGTGTTTTTGAGAAACCCGCCCTAGACCCAGGGCTCTGGTCACAAGTATTTCACTAGCTATATAGGGAATAAGTTGCCATTCCAGACTACTCACTATAATCTTGGCCAAACAAACCTGGTTCTGGTTGGCAGCCACTCCAGGCACGGGAGATCCTCCTGTCATCTGTGTGATCAGCCATGAGGCGAGGACGTCCTTAGGAACCATCCTCAACACTAACCAGGTGAACTGGTCCAACGGGAAGGGATGGAAAGGCCCAAACTGGCTCAGATATTGGAGATAGTCCATTTTTGAAAGAACTTGTTGTAATTTTAGTTTTTTTAAATTGTTCAAGAGCAGATAGCAATGTGATAGGCAACGCTTTTCAAGGGCCTAAATGATGTGGCTGACCTCTAGAACCTTGCTTCAACAGGTGTTCGGATGACATCACAGCTGCATCACAATCGAGGTCAATGACTATGACATTGTGCACTGTGCTCATCGAGTTCCGTTTCTATGGTATCACTTCAAACTAAACAGCAATAAAGGCCCATTCCGTAATAAAAATGTGTTTTCTATGAAATAAATCAAATAAATGTTTTCTATGAAGCTGAGGGATGGAACTGGAGAAATGTAATCACCAAACAATTTTGTAGATGGAGCTATACATGCAAGGACTGAAAGTCCATGGGGTCAAAATGATCGTTTTAATCATATTTTGAAAATAGACACCTGTTGCCTGGGTACAGGGGACATAACATATACTCTTGATATATATATTACATCCATGTCAGTTTAATATACAATGGTTTATACATGAACATTCAGTTGGAATATGGTGATGCCAATATCCATCACTTCGTTGTGCCTAGTGCCTCTTGGACAATATTCACACGCGCGCACACGTGATGATTTTCATCTGTAGTTCCCTCCACCTAACTGCTCTAACACACACTGCGATAAAGCACAGGTGATTTTGTCAGGATAGTGTTGATACGGGTTCCATCGCCCAATTAACTCTACACCCCCCCCCCTCCCGCGTCAGGGTTCCAAGTCCACATCCAATTTACTAACTAAACATATTCTATAAACAACTTGACTGTGTTTAACACAGTGCTATTGTCTAATGGGTCTACCTGAATACCTATGGGAATACCAGTCTACCTGAATACCAATGGGAATACCAGTCTACCTGAATACCAATGGGAATACCAGTCTACCTGAATACCAATGGGAATGGCTCCTTTCGGTTGGCTGTAAATTCATCCCCTTCCCTTAGTGCTTGACTCTCTCTCTGACCCTATTCTTCTGTTAGGTGGGATTTGGTATGTATCATATCCCTGTACTATTGTAAGTCTGACCTTGTTGTTGTGGTATTGTGTTCTTTTATTCTTGTGTGCGCTGATGTGCGTACGTGTGTGTGTGTGTGTGTATATACACTCCCTCATGTGTGTGCATGTATTTCGCCTGTGTTCCCCTCACTGCAACATCTCAAGTCTCTAAACCCACCACTGCGTTGTCTCCCTTCCCCACACAGACCTGAATAGCTACCTGTACATCGAAGCCAACCCCAAGATGGAGCAGCAGCGAGCCAGGATCCTAAGCCCCATGGTGGGACTCGACACGGGGCCTCTCTGCCTGCTCTTCTCCTACCAGCTGTGGGGAGAGGCCCAGGGCACCCTGCGCATCCTTCTCCGTGATGGCCATCACGAGGAGACCCTTCTATGGGCACTCCATGGCGACCAGGGACCTGTTTGGAAGGAGGGTCGCACCATCCTGCCCCGATCCCCCAAAGAGTTCCAGGTATTCGGGCGTTAGCATGCCCCCCTCTCCCTTCCATGAAAATAGTCTGTTGGAGTTAGCTGGAGAAACAAGTAGAAGTATATTACTAGTGGTTATGTGTTGCAGCCATTCTATGTATAAGACATATCCCTGCATCTACATGTAGGTCATTTGTTTCTTCTTCCCCTAATCTTCCTCCTCCTTCCCCTACTCCTCCTCCTCCTTCCCCTACTCCTCCTCCTTCCCCTACTCCTCCTCCTCCTCCTCCTTCCCCTACTCCTCCTCCTCCTTCCCCTACTCCTCCTCCTCCTTCCCCTACTCCTCCTCCTCCTTCCCCTACTCCTCGTCCTCCTTCCCTAATCTTCCTCTTCTTTCCCCTACTCTTCCTTCCCTTACTCTTCCTCCTCCTCTTCCTTCCCTTACTCTTCCTCTTCCTTCCCCTACACTTCCTCTTCCTTCCCTTACTCTTCCTCCTCCTCTTCCTTCCCCTACTCCTCCTTCCCCTAATCTTCCTCCTCCTTCCCCTAATCTTCCTCTTCTTTCCCCTACTCTTCCTTCCCTTACTCTTCCTCCTCCTCTTCCTTCCCTTACTCTTCCTCCTCCTCTTCCTTCCCTTACTCTTCCTCCTCCTCTTCCTTCCCATACTCCTCCTCTTCCTTCCCCTACACTTCCTCTTCCTTCCCTTACTCTTCCTCCTCTTCTTCCTTCCCTTACTCTTCCTCTTCCTTCCCCTACACTTCCTCTTCCTTCCCTTACTCTTCCTCCTCCTCCTCTTCCTTCCCTTACTCTTCCTCTTCCTTCCCCCTACACTTCCTCTTCCTTCCCCTACTCCTCCTACACTTCCTCTTCCTTCCCTTACTCTTCCTCCTCCTCTTCCTTCCCCTACACTTCCTCTTCCTTCCCTTACTCTTCCTCCTCCTCTTCCTTCCCTTACTCTTCTTCCTCCTCTTCCTTCCCCTACACTTCCTCTTCCTTCCCTTACTCTTCCTCCTCCTCCTCTTCCTTCCCTTACTCTTCCTCCTCCTTCCCTTCCTCCTCCTTCCCCTACTCCTCCTTCCCCTACTCTTCCTCTTCCTTCTCTTCATCTTCCTTCCCCTTCTCCTCCTCCTCCTTCCCCTCCTCCTTCTCCTCCTCCTTCACCTACTCTTCCTCCTCCTTCCCCTAATCTTCCTCTTCCTCATCCTTCCCCTACTCTTCCTCCTCCTCTTAGGTGGTTATGGAAGGCTTCGTTGACCAGGGAACCAAGGGCCATATCATGATCGACAACATCCACATGAATTCTGGTACACCTTTGGAGGAGTGCACACGTAAGCCTGCAGATCATACAAACACGTGTACACACACTCACTGACACACATACAAACATGTGCACACACACACCTGACCCTCCAGCACCCCAGTTATTTTCCTCTGTCATCCCACCATGACACCACTCAACTTCTGTTCCCCCTCTATCTCTCTCTCTCTCCATCATCCCTTCATTCCTTTTCTACCTCCTCCTCCTCCTCTCCTCCCCTGGGGTCCCTGACTTGTCACTCCAGTTGTGCTCTAAACACCCCACTACACACACACACACACACACACACAAACCCAAACACACACCCCAAGTTCCCTCATTGGAATCTTGGGGACAGACTTGACTGTTACTACTAAAAGCCGTAGCGAAGAGATGAAAGGAGAGAGAATGAACGAAAGAGTGGAGTGTTATTCCTCTGCCAGAAAAAGAAAGGAAGAATGGAAAGTAGGCCATAAACGCCCCGTGGGCCCCCGCGATGCTAATCTATGTTTCGTTAGATTTCTTCTCCTCTCGTATCTGTAAACAGAGCTTTCCAGAGCAGTCAAAGCAATAGATCCGGCACTGGTGTGTGTGTGTGTGTGTGTGTGTGTGTGTGTGTGTGTGTGTGTGTGTGCGTGCGCTGGGCTTTTAATCTAGCCAGAGCAGGGGGGTTTAGGAGTAGGTCTTAAACAGATCACAGACAGACTGTGGGTTCTGAGCCAGAAACCTGCCATCATCGAATTTGACTTCATAGAGTTGGGCTGTGTGTGTGTGTGTACGGTAGTGTGGTTGTTACACAAAGATGAAAACCCGTCCCCCCCTCTGTCAACCTGTGTGGAAGTGCCTCCACTCCTCTCCGCCTCTACACATTTTCTCCTTCTTCTTCATTCCCAAGGCATGCTGGGAGTGTTCTTATCAACCAGCGCAGTCGAGTTTGTTCACAGCACATTGGTGTTACAGCCAAGAAGGCCCCACTTCCCAAGTCTGCCCTCTCGCAGGCCCCCATGCTTTTTGTTGCCATTCCAAGTCAATCAGACTGAACGTTGTGTGTGCAGTCAGCCAGCCAGGCAGCAACCTTCCCAGCTCAACTGGACTCCACAACTTTGAATGACTCAAACTTCCCACATTCGCCCTCCAAGTCTCCCAACTCACAATAACACACTCTTTGACCTTGCGTTCTACCCCAAGAAGAGACATACCCACATGCTCTTTCATTGTACTTCTTTTGAGTTGAAGTATTAAGAAAGTTGTCAGTAGGCAATAGAGTGATATCAGTGCCAACAGAAATGTAATCCAAATTAAATTTGTTTGAATGTTTTTGGCTGACTTTCCTAGCTATTGTACAGGTTATAAACAGTCTTGTTTGTTTGTTTCTCTCTTTCAGAACCCTTCGCTGCCTTCCTTCCCGACATGACAGGTGAGTTTGCGCCCCTTTGGCCGTGTAATGATGTCACTTCCTGCGCAAATGTTTTCCGCTTCCTGCTCGCTGCGCTGCGCTGCACTGTACAGCTTTGGCTAATGGGAGCTTTGCTTGATGGCACCCATGTGACAAGCCCAGTCCAATCAATGGAAATGGGTGTGCAAGAGCTGTGTTCGACGCTTGACTAATGCTGCCTTGGTGACCAACGATTCCCAAGAATCATCATCAGCATCCAGACATCATCAAAGGACATCAGAGCCCACTGAATCCAGCAGAATCCAGTTTATTGCAGAGAAATTCATACTATTGCTTTGACATCCATGTTTTTAAAAGAACTGTCTGCCTCAATAGAAGAATTGGGAGAGCTATAGGGGATTGATGTTATTACTTGATATAGTGTTTTTGGCTGCTGGTTCCAATAAGATAAGAGCTTGGGAATTTGTGTGTGTGCAATTTCTTCCTCCACCATGACGCACGCACGTAGACACACACACACACACACAGACAGACTCCTACACACACACACACACACACACATGCACACCACCACCCCCACACAGACACACGCACACAGACTCATACACACACACATGCACACCACCACCCCACACAGACACACAGATTCATACACACACACACACACACACAGACAGACTCATACACACACACATGCACACCCCAACACCACCACCCCCGCACACACATACACACTTCGTAGTGAAACGTAATCAAATAGAGTGACTCAGCTGCAGCGCCGGTGTCTCTCTCATCCATTCAGCTCTGTCTAATGAGCGTGTGCACAGTGCAGTGGCAGGTACACGCACCATTTCCCTCTGTAATTATGTGGCATGGTCGAATACTCAGGGTGGCTTCAACTCTACACCATACATGGAGTCTCTCTCTCTCTCTCTCTCTCTCTCTCTTTCTCTCTCGTCCTTAAACTGCTGGTTTTGTTCCATTCTTAGCTTAGACCTGAGTGCTTGGAAACGGTTGTCGGCGTATGAGTTCACAGACCTGTATGAATAGGAGAGCTTGTGTCTTGGAAGACGTTGTAAGAGGGGTTCATAGGAATGAAGTAGAGGAGCTGTGTTTAGGTGTTGGGAGGGTCTCCACGGAGATACTTCTTGGCTTGAAGAGGAAAGAACTGGACAAGAGAGCACCAAAGAGCAATGTGTTTTCCAAGGAAATCCATTTGAACCTGCCAAACAAATTCCATCACTGTCTCCAAATGAAAGGGAGAACAATCCATAACATTCCTATGTAGGCTCCATGGGGTCTTATGATTGGTCAGTGGAGCATTGGAACTTCCTGTACCAACAGGAAGTAGTGGCTCCTCATTGGGGGGGGGGAGCATTTTACTTCATCAGCGGAGTCACGTAACATTTGCATCAGTGATTTTTCAATTGAATTTACAAAAAGTCAACAACTTACAGTTTGTGTCTTGATCCAACCCAGGTTTCAATCATAAATCAACCACAGTGCTTGAAACCTCTTTTGGTTTGATTTCTTTCAAACTGAATTTGTTTGTTGACCAGTGAATTAGTCTGTCCAGTGTGTCTCTGTGTCTCTGTCTGTCTGTGTGTGTGTGCGTGTGCGTCCGTTCTGTTACAGCTAATTGCCACGCCCTTTGTTTCACACCCAAGTTATTACACGAGAGCTTTATTCATTGGAGCATTGGATCAATTCAATCCCACAGACTCATTGAACATCCGTAGCTATGCTCCACTGCTCTCAGTGTGAAAGTCACCTCTCTCTCGCCCTCGGCTGCAACCCAAGCTTCATTCCTCAGATGATAAAAAATATAAAAAATAATGTAAAAACCTGATGCGTTTTGATTTATTTCAGCCGTTATCTGTGATGAATAACTTTTTCCCCCCTGTTTGAGCCGGCATGCTTGTGCATGCCCATGTGCTCGTACGCCTGCTGTTCATGTAATGGAAAGCCACAGGGGAGAAAAATCAACACCAAAACAAAGCAGTCCATTGGATGTGCTTTGCTTGCACCCTCCACCCCGAGCCAACATATTCCTTATCTCTCCACCAGGGGGAGGTGTTCCTGGCGGGAGTGACCCCACAGTAGACACGTTGGCGCTGCCACTAGTACCCACCCTCTGGTACTACCTCGTGGCCGCCGGGGGCGCCCTGATACTCCTGGCGGTGGCCATCTTGGTACGAGCGCTCTGTTGCCATCGACGAAGGCTGGCAGCGAAGAAGAGCCAGCTCTCTGTGGCCTACCACAGCCAGTCCCAGTACTTTCAGTACTCCCAGTGCTCAGCCAGTAACCCGGTGACGGCCGCTCCAGGGACGGAGCCCGTGCTCACCGTGAGGCTAGACAACCACGGCCACCAAACGTATGCCCTCTGCTGAAAGGAAGAGGTGGTCCTTACAGCTAAACCCCTCCCCTTTTGATGGCTCATGGATGAAGCAACGGGGGGGCAAGGATTGGAAGTGACATTTTCTGGGCCCTGCTTTCATCAGCAGATGTTACTGTTCACAGACTAGCTCTTCGAACACTATTTCTGTCACTTGAACCTGTCTACGGACCACGTAGAGATGAAGCGATCTTGTTTCAAACCCAACCTCCAGCCTTACTATTGGTTCTGGTTCCTAACCCATGGGCTTCCTGGAATCACGCCAGCACGGACACACTCTGTGTGGGCTAGCCTCCCGGCCCGGTGTGGGGTGTCGTGGTTCAGTCATGTAAAACCATCCAGCGCTGTCAGACCACAAACAGACAAGCGAGAGATACTGTCTCACTGACAGCTCTGCTGGCAACACTCTGAGAGAGAGAGAGAGGAGGGGGAATGTCACAGTCAGAGCCAATGGATGCTCTACAGGAGTGACTTCATTTTAAAGATGGTGCTTCAGGACAGGCTGCTGAGTTGTCCGTGTTAACTATTACTGAAGGAGATGTTAAATGGATACACCGTAACAGTTGTCTTATGTTTTGTTTATGATGAGTGAGCCGGGTTATTGGGTATTACCAGTGTAAGACAACAACAAAAAAAGCATGTTTGAATATGACATTTTTACGTGTCGCTCCTATTGACCTGACGAATCAATCTCATTCGCGCAGCTCAAGAATAACATTTTAGTCGTCCCACGCCGGAATCCCCGCATCAAGCTTCTGATTGAATATGACCCCTCAGTCAGTCTGTGAGTCCCCTCTCTTTATAATGTCGTCATCGTCAGTGATTAATGTTCATTCCCACATTGTTTGTGCTCTGTCTCGGAAAGTCCTCGATGGTGTCACCCATGTGAAAACATGTGGCTGGTAAGCCCCACATCCATCTCTATGCAGTACTCTCAAACAGCTGGAAGCCATTTTTTTTTGTCTTCTGTTGAGAACGCTCCAAAACATAGAAACCAAAGACAAACTACAAACAATGCTTCCCTATGACATAAGATGGATGCTGGCAGGATGCATCCCTCATTAGAAAGTTGAGGGTATAAAACAAAAGGGCCAAGAATGTCATGCTATAACAACTGGTGGCCAATCATTGGAAATATGTTTGAAATGGGACCAGGCCCAATTATGATAATAGCTAGCACATATTTAAGTTGGTTTGTTAGTGGTTATGTCGAGCTCTGAGGATCAGATGGCCCTTAAAGGGGAAGTTCACCCAATTTACAAAACGGTGGCCATGTAAATAAAGCCTAAGCATGGATTCTATAGGCTGCTTTCAGGGGAAGAAAAACAATATTTAATTGTGCGTGAACTATCCCTTTATTAATGATCAACAGTTATCAATCTCACCATTATTGTACATCCAGAGGTAGTTTAGTTCAATTCCTGCCCATTTAACCACCAAATATGTCAGAGTTTTTTTCCGATCTCAAAAGCTGCCTATGAGATGAGTCCACGTCCCATAGTTGTGTCGATCCACCGATATGCCTCAACCCCGAATGAGTGGAAAAAATAAACCACTAAATCAAATCAGTCAATGATGGGGCTTCCATTTACAAGCGGTGGACCGGGATGTGAACTTACCCTTTAAGTAGGACAACCGAATGTGTTTTACGGTTAGAGTGATGCCTCCAGAGTATTAAGTAAAACATTTCTGTGGAAGCCACTATGTTATCTGGCGGTTTAGATAACGGCTAAAAGGGACATATTGAGTGGGGTAAATGTGTGTGGCAATCCAGGCTTTTTTAGTTTCCTCAGAGCGACGAGAAGTTTTCTTGGCACCCTCTCACAATGTGCTTTTACATCAACCGGGGGTTGGGCACCCCACTCTGTCCATCTCACCGTAGGTCCGCTCCCAAGCTCTTAATATCTCTAATCAGGTAATGGAGCGATAACATTTATTTAGTCTGCAGTAAGCACTTTTCTCTTTTCCCGTCTCCTGCACACACACCGACACAATCTCTCACGCATACACACACACACACACACCGACACAATCTCTCACGCATACACACACACACACACACACACACACACACACACACACTTACACTCTCTCTCACACAGGCGCACATACACCCCTCCCCCGGCACACACACACACTGTACCCCCCCCCCCCTTCCCATACACACACACACACTTACACTCTCTCTCACACAGGCGCACATACACCCCTCCCCCGGCACACACACACACTGTACCCCCCCCCCCCCTTCCCATACACACACACACACACTTACACTCTCTCTCACACAGGCGCACATACACCCCTCCCCCGGCACACACACACACTGTACCCCCCCCTTTCCCATACACACACACACACTCTCTCTCACACAGGCGCACATACACCCCTCCCCCGGCACACACACACACTGTACCCCCCCCTTCCCATACACACACACACACCAGCAGCCAATAGCCGTTGCCCCTGGAGACCACATTAATGATTCTCGTTGAGGGCTCCAGTTAAGGTGTTTCTTGCCAAGCAATTACTCCCACCTCTGTCCACATGCCAAGTGTTGCACACACACACCTCGCGAGATGACGACAAACCTGAAGTTAAAGTGCCGTTTTCAAAAAGCGCCGGGGGGGGGGGGGGGGGGGGGGGGGGGGGGGGGGGGGGGGCTAGGCTTAAACACTTCTTAGCACCACTCTCAGTGCTGACACTCGTTGGTGTCTCGTGATGTTCACACCACGTCACAATGCAGTGGGTGGAAGCCAGGAGGGAACTGTGTTTGATTATATCTTCATCTGTTTAGAGCTCAGTGCATAATCTATTTGTAGGATGAGGATGAGGATGATGATGAGGAGGAGGAGGAGGATGATGGTGATGATGATGGTGACATTGTTTGCTGATACTTCACTTGGGCTCCGGAATCTCTTTGTGAGCAATGTGAAAAGTGTGATTTGAAATAGTTCAATGAATGTGAATATGGTCTGTGGTAATAAAGTGGTATTTTTCTACGTTGTGGTACGTGTCTGTATGCCATTGGACTTGAGCAGCCCCAACACATATTATAGTCATGAATTAGTGTAATTAGTCATTACAGTGAAGGAAGATTGACGTAGACAGCCTACATTATTGCACGAAACCAACATGTACTGTAGGGAGCATTGTACATACGTTGTACAAACGTTCTGTTGTATCTTCTTCTCTCATAGATAAGAGGCCAGAGTTTGGAGACAGCAGACTTTTTAATGGCAGGGACCAGTTAGATGGAGGTAAGTGTGTCCACCGACTACAATATATTTTAAGTGTCCATTACGGCAAAATGTTTTTCCAAATGTGCAAAAACGCCTCGTTTCTAATAAGCCTCTCTCTTTTTCTCTCCTTTCCTCCTCTCTCTCTCGCTCCCTCTCCCCTCCTCTCTCTCATCTCCCCTGTCTCTTCTCTCTCTCTCCTCCATCTCTCTCTCTCTCTCTCATCTCCCCTGTCTCTTCTCTCTCTCTTTCTCCTCTCATCCAGGCTGGGCGTTCCCCAAGGAGTTGCGTACGGCGGCCCCATCCTCCGAGCAGCCGGAGACGCTCGTCTCCTCCTCGGCCGAGAAGGACAACTCGTGGCTGTACACGCTGGACCCCATCCTGGTCACCATCATCGTTATGAGCTCCCTGGGCGTGCTGATGGGAGCTGTGTGTGCCGGCCTGCTGCTCTACTGCACGTGCTCCTACAGTGGCCTGTCTTCGCGTAGTTCTACCACGCTGGAGAACTACAACTTTGAGCTGTACGACGGCCTCAAGCACAAGGTGAAGCTCAACCAGCAGCGCTGCTGCACCGAGGCATGAGGCGAAAGAGTAGAGAGAGGAGAGGGGTAGAGGAAAGGAGAGAGGCGGCCATTTTGAGGAGATTATCTCCTCTTTTGTTTTCTCTGCGTAGCTTGGACTGTGAATTTCCTTTCTGAGCTGAAGGACTACACCTGCCAGATGGAAGGGCATTTTGGGGAAAAGCCACTTTTTAGACTGATCTTGAGACCCCTCCCCCCTACTTCAATCAAAGTGGTGCAGTCCAGTGTGGGGTTTTCTGGACCGAAGCCAATGAGGGAAGGATTGGGTATTTCCCAGAGTGGTCCCTATAGCGGACTGTTCCATTGACAGGGGAGTTCAAATATCAACACATATCAATGGGCAAATACCTACTATTCCCCCCCCCCAAAAAAATTGTTTCAGAACTCCATATAAATACATCATAGTTTTCTTGGTCTAGTTTATAAACTGGAAAGATGTTAGGCTAAACTCCTTGACACTGAAAACGCCTTAGACAGGTGCTTAGATAGTGTTTCTCTAATCACCTGGACACAGTGGCTTAGACATGTGGACACAGTGGCCTAGAACCTAGTGAAGTGAATTCTTTCTGAAGCGTTTCTTTTTTCTTTTTTTCTGACAGACCTGTGGTATTTTTAAACTAATCGCCATCTTTGGTGTGTGTCTTTTTGTTATTTGTTCAAGCCTTCTCTGTTTTATTGCTTGTTTTATCTCGTTGCCAGCCTGTAAATGCTGATAAATAAAGGAGGGGGAGGGGGGAGTTCTAATCACGTTCTCTTCTAAACGTGTTCTGTTGAAGATCGAAAGCAAAGGGGTTTATTGTCAGATTTAGTTTCAGGCTGTTGTTGCCGGTGGGTTGCTTCGAAAAGAAGGTTGACGGTCGTGTTTACAGTAAACTGTGGCTAGGTGAAGTAAAAACGTCAAGGTTGAAGATGGTTTTGGTCAGTGCAGCGTATGGATTGCTGGGAAATCCAGGCAGAGACTGAATAGTCGTCGACAAATGAGAACTGATGAAGAGAGAAGGAAAAAAGTAATCAATGGATCACTAAATCCTAAAATCAACCTCTCCGGGCACAATGTACTCTGAACGAATCGACAATAAAACGCAAAGTGGGATACAAAAACATATATATATATTCTAGACCATTGCTTGACAGTGGACACACATCTGAGCTTGAAGTCAGCGATTGGTAGAGGAAGCACCAGTTGGAAGGACACCATTCCCTCAGAGTGGACCGATGTGGTCTTGGTGTCATGATTCGTGCTCTCCTCATCTGATGTTTGTTGCTCTTTTTTTCCCACACTTTGACTCCATTTTGCATTGTCACGGCCAGGCTGGCGTTTTAACAGGAAACGGGTTCACGGGGAGAGGTAAAACCAGGAGGATTTAAACACACATCTGCTCCCTCTGGACTATCTAGCCTTGCGAAGGAGGAGAGGGAAAACGAGCAGTAAATATTTCCACTGTACCGCAGACTTCTCACTTTCACACACACACTTTCACACACACACGCATACACAGCGTGCACCATGCTAGCACACACACACACACACCGAAGAAATAGTATCCTGGTCATTCTGATGCGATGCTGGGCATGTATAGGTCTGTGTGCGTCTGGAGGCACTGGAGTGGACCCAGGCTAATGGGGGGGGGGGCAAATGAGGTGGAGCCTATCCCCTTCTCCCTTCTGCCCTCCACCCCACCAAACCCACATTCCCTCTCCTATCCCAGAGGCTCCCATCACTGGACCCCACTGACTCTCTTCCAGGTGCCTTGGAGCTTCTGTGGCCCAGCTTGCCTTTGTAGCCCGTGTCAGATTACAGATACAGGACCGCAGCCCAGTCTGTCTGGGCAAGGAGGGGCCAAAACACACCTCCCTGGGCAAGAGAGGGGCTAAACCTCACAAAGGACCACTCTGACTCTGGTCAGACCTAATTGTTTCTTGGAGGCTTTGTACAGAAATGCTCTTTTTATGATTGTTATTAATATTGTTATTCTGATTATTTAATAAAGGATTTATACCATACAGTGGGGTTTGGTGGCCATCGCTGGATGTGCTCATTTGTCTTGCTTTGTGTGAGTTTCAGATGGGTTGTTAGTAGGAGGATACTGAGGTAACCTGTGCTTATACACGCACACACAGTACATAGTGTTGTCTATAGCCATGTACACACTTAAACACTCAGGACAAACACCCTCACAGGCACATTTCTATTCACACACTGTACACCGTTTTGTATTCACAAACACTCTGTATAGGTCACACACGCACAGGCTTTCAAACATGAACACAGACATGCATACACACAGTGTCAGCCAGCCATAGTTTTCCTCTCATCTCTCCATGGCCTCCCGTTAGCCCAGACCTCTAGTCGCCCTTGTTTAGGAGCTCCAACATTAAATCTTTTGAAGTGCCCGGCGTCTCACACACACACACACACATATGATTACTCTGCTTCCTCCATTTACATGGCTCCCCATCTCCTACACATGGTTTTGTTTGGCCATGTCAGCCCTCATACCTAAACACCAACACAACCGGAAAGTATGGCCTGTAACATATCCGTGACTGCAAAGATTTCTCTGGTTGGTATTGATAAGAGGGAGGACATGGCTACAGTCTTAACATGAACAGACTGTGAATTGAATCTAAAGGGAAAGCTTAATGAAATGACATAGTTGAGCGAATTATCACTTGAGGTGGGAAATTTGGCTCCCAACCAACCAAAAAAAGGCCATCGTCTCAACTTTTCATGTCCCTCACAATGGATTGACAACACTCGCTGTTCGATACTTCCTGGGGAACCGTGGCTCAGCTTTGAATGGGCTCTTTACTGAGGTAGTAACACCCACTGCTCTACAACCAGTGATTCAGAGCTTTGACACGTTGTTACCCAGTCAAAGTGGGTGCGGCTGTTAGCACGCTCTGCGGTGCAACATAACAGCCCAATTATGGTCCCTAAACACAACACCCGAACCAACAGAGGAGCGCACTACCATCTGTTAGTAAGTGTGATTGATCCCAGCAGAAACGAGCTAGCACACCAGACACAAACCATGACCGAACCGTCAACAGGAAATTACCAAAGAAGCCTGAATGTCGTTGTTCTGTCTGGGGGGGATCCCTCTGTTCTTACAACTAAAATTATTTAAAAAATCTAAAATGTTTTTCCAAATGATGTTTTTTCCCTTTTCTCTATCGGTTGGAAATGAAATACGCCACAGGAGCTTTGTCCTTTCCTGACATCAGAGGGACGTCTCGTCTTCTAACGTTGCACCCGGCCAGATCAGCCTTCAAAGCATCTGTAAACTGATAGGGCCAGATTAAGAGAGGCCCCGTTCGAGGGTCGCAGCAGGAAATGTATCCAACACTACTGCTAATTCATCTCTACTGTTATGCAATGGAGATGAAGGCAGGGCCGGTAGTGGACGCACAGCTCCCAGCTCATTACTCATTCTGTAATCACTGTGTCTGTGTGAGGGCTAGCTCCAACCATTTATTTGTGTCTTGATTATATGTAGAGAGTGTTGTGTGGTGAGATTGGGCGTTGCTGTATATTTTGTTGGTTGTTGGTACATTTGTTGAATGTAGGCTAGTTGGTTTGAGTGGATTTTCTCTGTGGCTGAACCGACAGATGAGCGAGAGACCTATTGACACTCTTAGCGAGTTGGATCAGAACGAGACGGAGTGACAGTCCATTCCTCCTATCAGTGATGAACAGGTGCGGACCCCAGAGAAGCACCCGAGATACTGACCCAGTATCCCTTTCAGCAGCATCCAGACCACTCACATCACTCCCTCCCTCCCCCACACACACTCCTTCTCCCTTCCACTGAGCCACCCCCCTGTCCCACAAGGCATGCTGGGAAGTCGGCCCAGTCACATCCCTGCCTGTCCTGTCCTGTGTGCCAATGGTTCAAAGCTTATATGTGGGTCAGAGGAGGGGTGTACAGGGGATCTGGGCTGCTGCTGCCATAGAAATGGAATTAGCTTCTAGAATAGACTATCCCATTCAAGTCAATGTTTTGTGATAGGTGGACCGGCGGCCACATTGAGTGTACCCATAGGAGTATTTCCATGGACTAACCATGGACTAACCTAATTACTTCCCTTCTAGTAATTCTATTTCTAGGACCGCTACCGCCCAAACACATCCAAAGCCACCTACCTAAACATTTACAGAAAGACAGGCTGTCAATAAATGGAGGACATATTAGAAGAAGAAGAACATATCTCTGTTTGTGAGCTCAAACTAGGCCAGACTCAATGTGGGTCTGTGTCCCAAATGTAACCCTATTCCCTGCATAGTGCACAACTTTGTACTAGTGTAAGTACACCACTATATAGGGAATAGGGTGCCATTTGGGACGCAGCCTGGTTCTCGCTCCCCCTGTCATGGAAGGTCATCATGGAGGAAATTCACTCAGTATACATATATTCCCTGTGAGCTGATTGAATGATGCGCTTTTAAAACTGAAGACAGCACTCCAAGAGGAAACCTTCAGTTATCAATGTATTGCTCTGTTTGTGAATACCATTCAGATGGTGATTTCTCAAGTTATTTCTCAAGTTATTAGTCTACATTTGAAGTAAAATGTCAGATTTTCTGACCTGGAGATCAAACGTCATGAGTTTCCAGTTGTCTTGAAAGCACCATTGCATCATAGTGCAGCAGGAGAGAGTGGTGTTTGTCACGCTTGTACATTCAGAGATTGATTTATAGTCAATCAATGTAATCTAAAAGAATTCATAGAGTTTAAACAAAAAACATTCTGTTTGTCATAGATGGACATGATTAATATGAGATGAAAGGTGAGGAACCGAAGTTTGAAGTTCCTAACGAGTTCAGGAAGTCAAGCTAGAGCTCTATGTGACGTTCACAGCAGTGGGGGAAGACATTTTGTTTAAGAGAGACCTTTAGAAAATATGCACATTTTTTCATATAGTTTTGTTGAATAGGAAATAAAAAATATTCAAATATGATATATTTTACATGATGTGTCATATTTGTACGGTGTACTTGAGCTTGTGTCCTCAAAGGTGACCACACCTCAGCAATGTATGACTATTTTTAACAGAAAGGTCAGATTTGAACCTTTCTTGAAGTATGCAGCGTTACTAGAAATTGTTTATGTCCCTCTCATGATAAATAATAACTTTTTGGAATTACATAGATTTGACATAGCCTTTTGTTACTGCTTTCACTGTCTGTGACAGAAAATCTGTCACGTCCTGACCTGAGATATCTCTGTTTTCTTTATATTTGGGTTAGGTCAGGGTGTGATTAGGGTGGGTACGCTAGTTTTTGTATTGTCTAGGGTTTCTTGGATTGTCTAGGGTTTTTGTAGGTCTAGGTGATTTGTATGTCTATGGTGGCCTGATATGGTTCCCAATCTGAGGCAGCTGTTTATCGTTGTCTCTGATTGGGGATCATATTTAGGCAGCCATTTCCCCTTTGTGTTTCGTGGGATCTTGTCTATGTATAGTTGCCTGTCAGCACTCGTTTGTATAGCTTCACATTTTGTTATTTTGTTCAGTGTTTCATACTTTGAATAAATAGCCTTGGTCTCATCATTTCGACGAGCGTGACAAAATCAGTCCTCAGTTGCCTGCACAAAGTCACCAGCGTAATATGCTCTTCTTCTCCTCAATGCAACATGATAACTGCCACCACAGACAATACTTCACTCTGGCCCCATACACACTCATGATTAGGGCTGTTACAGTGACCATATTACCGCCACACCGGCGGTCACGAGTCAGGACAGCAGTCAAATTCCACGTGACCGTTTAGTCACGGTAATTAGGCTTCTCCAAGCTCTGATGCTGCTGGTCATTAGTAGCCTACCAAACTTGATAACTGCCTGTTACTCAGCGCTCTAATGTCCCTCTAGTCACTCTGACATCAATGTAATTGAAAATCGAAGAGCCCATGAACTCATGTTGCGCAACATTTATATTGGCTCTGCAATTGCGGGGGAAAACAGAGTGATGGCCGCTAATAAAAAGAAGAGGATCCCATCAGTTTTCTATAGGCTAGGCCAAATATATTTATTTCTCAACTTTCCTAATATTAAGCACATTGCTTCTCTTCACAACAGGAGTATAGCCTACCTGGCTGGCATGAAAATGAACCATGGGAAACGCATCCTCCACTCGCTATTTAAGTGCACAGATCACAGGTATTTTTTCCCGCTGACCCTGTTTCGAGACGGGTGCATGATAATGGTCCGTTCGAAATCAACACAAATTTCACACATATATTATTTAGTACATTGAAAGACAAGATTAAATCAAGAATAGTGAGATGGTTGACAATATTAGCCTGTCACTTGTGAATGATATATTATCACGTGTGAATGAATCCCAGCTTGTGTGCAGTAAGGCAAGAAGCAGCGCATGCTTTTTTTTTGGCGACTTTTTCAAATCATAGTCAAACACCTCATGTAGCCAGCCCAAAGGCCTACATGTTTTGATAAGGTTTGTATCACAACTAAAGTGGCCAAATAACTTGTTAAAATGAAGCACATTAATTTGCCTTACAACAGGTGTAGAGCCTAACTGACATACAGTGCCTTGCGAAAGTATTCGGCCCCCTTGAACTTTGCGACCTTTTGCCACATTTCAGGCTTCAAACATAAAGATATAAAACTGTATTTTTTTGTGAAGAATCAACAACAAGTGGGACACAATCATGAAGTGGAACGACATTTATTGGATATTTCAAACTTTTTTAACAAATCTAAAACTGAAAAATTGGGCGTGCAAAATTATTCAGCCCCTTTACTTTCAGTGCAGCAAACTCTCTCCAGAAGTTCAGTGAGGATCTCTGAATGATCCAATGTTGACCTAAATGACTAATGATGATAAATACAATCCACCTGTGTGTAATAAAGTCTCCGTATAAATGCACCTGCACTGTGATAGTCTCAGAGGTCCGTTAAAAGCGCAGAGAGCATCATGAAGAACAAGGAACACACCAGGCAGGTCCGAGATACTGTTGTGAAGAAGTTTAAAGCCGGATTTGGATACAAAAAGATTTCCCAAGCTTTAAACATCCCAAGGAGCACTGTGCAAGCGATAATATTGAAATGGAAGTATCAGACCACTGAAAATCTACCAAGACCTGGCCGTCCCTCTAAACTTTCAGCGCATACAAGGAGAAGACTGATCAGAGATGCAGCCAAGAGGCCCATGATCACTCTGGATGAACTGCAGAGATCTACAGCTGAGGTGGGAGACTCTGTCCATAGGACAACAATCAGTCGTATATTGCACAAATCTGGCCTTTATGGAAGAGTGGCAAGAAGAAAGCCATTTCTTAAAGATATCCATAAAAAGTGTTGTTTAAAGTTTGCCACAAGCCACCTGGGAGACACACCAAACATGTGGAAGAAGATGCTCTGGTCAGATGAAACCAAAATTGAACTTTTTGGCAACAATGCAAAACGTTGTGTTTGGTGTAAAAGCAACACAGCTCATCACCCTGAACACCCTATCCCCACTGTCAAACATGGTGGTGGCAGCATCATGGTTTGGGCCTGCTTTTCTTCAGCAGGGACAGGGAAGATGGTTAAAATTGATGGGAAGATGGATGGAGCCAAATACAGGACCATTCTGGAAGAAAACCTGATGGAGTCTGCAAAAGACCTGAGACCGGGACTGATAGAAAACTGATAGAGACATACCCCAAGCGACTTACAGCTGTAATTGCAGCAAAAGGTGGTGCTACAAAGTATTAACTTAAGGGGGCTGAATAATTTTGCACACACATAATTTTATTACACACAGGTGGATTGTATTTATCAGCATTAGTCATTTAGGTCAACATTGGATCATTCAGAGATCCTCACTGAACTTCTGGAGAGAGTTTGCTGCACTGAAAGTAAAGGGGCTGAATAATTTTGCACGCCCAATTTTTCAGTTTTTGATTTGTTAAAAAAGTTTGAAATATCCAATAAATGTCGTTCCACTTCATGATTGTGTCCCACTTGTTGTTGATTCTTCACAAAAAAATACAGTTTTATATCTTTATGTTTGAAGCCTGAAATGTGGCAAAAGGTCGCAAAGTTCAAGGGGGCCGAATACTTTCGCAAGGCACTGTACATATGCAGCGTGTAAGTTTGGGGAAGATAATTTTCACCATAAAAATGCACCTTTATAATAAAAGCATCACATGCACAATTGCATTTGTGGTCACTTTTGAGAATGGTGGTTTCCTACTAATGGAACGTTCACGTTGATAGCCTACTACTGTGTGTGCATTGGTGTGCTTATAATGTAAAGAAATAGCCTAATAGTTTATCAACATTTTAATCTAAATGTTCTCATCTGTTGAGTCAGGCTCATTGCGTAACACAGGCGTGTTGAGGCTAATGGTTGTATTAATTTGGGATCTATTGCATCCCACAACTGTCCCAGACTTTGTTAGGAATATTTATTTCTCGCACAGAATAAAATAGGTCCTCTTTTGAACTATGGGGGATAAGGGGATAGTAGATTGACATAGGCTAGTGATTTTGCTGTTTGTTAGACCTACTCATCTTGTTGGCTGACGAAAAATAAATATGGACAGTTCTTCCAATGTCTTCAATATGCGCCTTGGAATTGGATAAGGACACGCGCAGTTGCATCTACGATGTCTATCTTCACTTGTAGCCTATGAGAAAGACCCGATCATGTGAAGAGAGCCATGTAAGTGAGAGGTGCTTTGGCATGCAGCCAGGAGAAGTGAATGATATTTATTATATTTAGCCCAAGGGCACAACGACTACTGGCCGCTTGTCGAACAACTAAAGTTACATTAATAACTCAAAATTTTAGGAACCACTCAACACAGAATAGCCCCATGTGCGCACTCCCTCAAATCGTTTTGATTCAGCTATTTTATTCAGCTATATTCTTTATACTATAAAATAATATAAAATAATGCCATAATGAATTCTAAGAAAATCTTGTCTGCTCAATGAACTCGTGTAGCCCACAGCCATATGACATAGCCATAGGACAACTCAGAGGATGCTATTCTGTTCTTCTGAAATAGAAAACATTTTCTTCATATCATGTTTCTTTAGAACTGTCTAAAATAAATAATTTATTGTGAAGGTGTAGGCTACATTAAATGGATTTATTAGACTTTTTAAAACATTTAGATATTCCAAAGGTCTACATCAGTGGCTTGTAGGTTATGCATGGAAGCTAGGAGATGCTAAATCAATTACCATGAGACAGCCAGTTATTTGCAATGACAATCACCGGCTGGAAAAAAATGTATGACTTCCATAGCCCTAGTTGTGATACAATAGATATTTTTGTGATTCAACTGAGAGTTTGTCTACACAAATCTGTTGGCACACACAACCATTGTGCGAGGTGACTCAATAACCATTGTGTGAACATTTTGCGCAGAAAAACGTCCATTATATCAAAAAGGTCTCAAATGTATTGGTTGTACAAACGGAGTGTATACAGTGCCACCTCAGACAATACATGAGACAAGCACATCAGACCACATCAATGTGGCCACCTGGGATAACTGTAGTTTTAACTATGCTTTGAGGAAAGTAACTATTGTTTCAGGGGAACAAATAGTTCATTTCGAGATGACTATAACTATTTGTGTGTATTTAAAAATAATTACTTTTTTTTTTTCCTATTTGAAACAGATCTCATAAAGTGACCATGTTTTCAAAACGACTTGAATCAGGGATTGGAACCGAAATTATCTTCTATTCGTTTAGTTGTGAACAGAACCATTATTTGTTTCATTCCGTTCCACTGTTCCCGACCCAACAAAATAAAGTTCTGAACTGGTTAGATCCAAAAGAAAGTAACGGTTTATATCGTTCCTTCATGTTCCTTTTTAAACCTCTGAAATCATTTGTTTTTTTACATTTAGCTCGACATTAAATTACTTAACCAATCAGTGAGGACAGAGCAGCTTGCTATGGAGCAGGCAAGCTATTGACATGCATTGGACAGACGAGTGTAGCGCGATGCAAAATGCATTTTGCGGGTGGGGAGAGAGAGAGAGTGGAGGAGGAGGAAGCTTGGCTTGAAGCGCTGGGGGCCTTGTTGTTACGGCATGGATTATTTTTAAATCATTGGGTAATAATACGGCAACCAGACCTGGACAGAAAATAGTTGCATTTTGTAGTTTATTTAAAAATACCAACTTTTCAAAAACTCAATGTAGTCAAATATACAGCACCAGTCAAAACCTAAGACACGCCTACTTTGATTTATTTGTACTATTTTCTACATTGTAGAATAATTGTAATAGTGAAGACATCAAAACTATGAAATAACACATATGGAATCATGTAGTAAAACAAATCAAAATATATATTTATCTTTGAGATTCTTCAAAGTAGCCACCATTTGCCTTGATGACAGCTTTGCACATTCTTGGCATTCCCTCAACCAGCTTCACCTGGAATGCTTTTCAAACAGTCTTGAAGGAGTTCCCACATGTACTGAGCACTTGTTGGCTGCTTTTCCTTCACTCTGCGGTCCAACTCATCCCAAACCATCTCAATTGGGTTGTGGTCGGGTGATTGTGGAGGCCAGGCTATTTGATGCCGCACTCCATTAGTCTCCTTCTTGGTAAAATAGCCCTTACACAACCTGGAGGTGTGTTGTGTCATTGTCCTGTTGAAAAACAAATGATAGTCCCACTAAGCGCAAACCAGATGGGATGACGTTTCGCTGCAGAAAGCTGTGGTAGTCATGCTGGTTAAGTGTGCCTTGAATTCTAAATAAATCACAGACAGTGTCACCAGCACACCTCCATCTCCATGCTTCACGGTGGGAACCACACATGTGGAGATCATCTGTTAATCTATTCTGCGCCTCACAAAGGCACGGCGGTTGAAACCAAAAATCTCAAATTTGGACTCATCAGACCAAAGGACAGATTTCCACCAGTCTAATGTCCATTGCTCGTGTTTCTTGGCTCAATCAAGTGTCTTCTTCTTATTGGTGTCCTTTTGTAGTGTTTTTTTTGCAGCAATTCGACCATGAAGGCCTGAATCACACAGTCTCCTCTGAACAGTTGATGTTGTGATGTGTCTGTTACTTGAACTCTGAAGCATTTATTTGGGCTGCAATCAGAGGCTGGTAACTCTAATGAACTTATCCTCTGCAGCAGAGGTAACTCTGGGTCTTCCTTTCTTGTGGTGGTCCTCATGAGAATCAGTTTCATCATAGAGCTTGATGGTTTTTGCAACTATACTTTTTATTTATTTATTTATTTTACCTTTATTTAACTAGGTAAGTCAGTTCAAAGTTATTGAAGTTTTCTGCATTGCTTGACCTTCATGTCTTAAAGTAATGATGGACTGTTGTTTCTCTTTGCTTATTTGAGCTGTTCTTGCCATAATATGGACTTGGTCGTTTACCAAATAGGACTATATTCTGTATACCATGCCTACCATGTCACAACACAACACAACTGATTGGCTCAAAGGAAGGAAATTCCACAAATTAACTTTTAACAAGGCACACCTGTTATTTGAAATGCATTCTAGTTGACTACCTCATGAAATTCGTTGAGAGAATGCTAAGAGTTTGCAAAGCGGTCGTCAAGGCAAAGGGTGCCTAATTTGAACAATCTCAAATATGAAACATATTTTGATTCCATATGTGTTATTTCATTGTTTTGATATCTTCACTATTATTCTACAAAGTAGAAAATAGTCCAATTAAAGAAAAACCCTTGAATGAGTAGGTGTGTCCAAACTGTTGGCTAGTACTATACATACTATACATACTATACATTGGCTAGTACTATACATACTGTAGTTTATATGGAACTATTTGATTTGATATTCAAATACAGGTCTCAGAAAAACAAATCATATTTGATAGTATTTTGAAGACCTCTCAAAGAAGGTATTTGAATATATGCCAAATTATTTGAAGGCTGCCAAATGTTTGAAGAACCAAAAACCTCAACAGTTTGTTGAATTAGTCTAAATATATGATCATAAGCACATGGTTTGGAGGGCTCTTAGATATGAATCTTGAAATGATATACATGAAGGACATGGAATCACCTCAACGTAAGAGTAGACCACTTTTGCTGCATCAAGATTACTATCATTTTTCTTAATGAGTAAGACATAAGGTAATACAGTAAGACTTGACATCAAGTTCTTATATGTGTAGTAACTAACTGAATTGCCTAGTTAAATAAAGGTTAAATAAAAAACAAGGGGAAAAAAAACATCTTTTTTTTCAAGATTGCGTAGCAGTCGAACATGTTTTTGTCTTGTCCCGAGTAAACAGTCTGTTTCTTCTGTTTGGTATATATTTGAATCTCACTTTCTATCTACGAACTAAATAAACTTTCCTGCAACCCGCCTCACCCAATGTGGTACGGATCTGCTATTTTTATACGTTATACCTGGAACCTCCACCAGGAGCTAGGCAGAGAACTAGCTACTAGTCTTTGTTAGCCACGTTTAGCTGTCCTCGCCTTTAGCTCGGAAACCAGCCAGCTTTAGCTCGGTCAATACCTGCCAGTCTGCACAGCGCGATTTCAACCCAGAGCATATTGGACTGCTTTTCTCTACCACATCACCGGATTCCTACCGCTCTGGATCATTACACTGGATCATTGCAGCTAGCTAGCTGCAACCGAGTGGCTATTGTTGGCTAACGCCTCTGTCCCGAAGCAAGCACCAATTAACCTTGAGCTAGGCCCATTTCCCGGCTAGCAAACAAAGTATACCAGCTAATTCTAGGGCTACAATACCTATTTTGCCAATTGGCCTGGACCCTTTATTGTCGACACGGAGCCCCGCCAATCCATCACGACTGGTCTGCCGACGTAATCGTCCGATGTGATTTCAACAGGCTTTTCCGTTGAGATGTCGCCAAAGACCCATCTGCTATCCCTGGCCCGCTAGCTTTCTGAACACCGTGTCTCATTGGACCCTATGATCACTCGGCTACACAGCTGATCCCTGCTGGACTGTTCACTAACACGGTACCTCATTTTGTTTATCTGTCGGCACCAGCCTCGAACTCAGGTCCTGAGTTAGGTATGTACCTAACTGACCCTCTCTGCCCATTCATCGCCATTTACCCGTTGTTGTCTTAGTCCTCCCGATCAACACCGGTGATTGCTTTACGCCTCTCTCTAATGTCAATATGCCTTCTCTACTGCTGTCTTGGCTAGTTTTTACTGTTTTATTTCACTGTAGAGCATTCAGTCCCACACAAAATGTCTTAGATAGCTTAGATAGACCTCAACTGGCTTAACTGGTGCCTCCAGCGATGCAACCTCTCTCATCGTCACTCAATGCCTCGGTATACCTCCCCTGTACTCACATCCTACCATAACCTTGTCTGTATATTATGCCCTGAATCTATTCTACCATGCCCAGAAATCTGCTCCTTTTATTCTCTGTTCCAAACGCACTAGATTACCAGTTCTTACAGCCTCTAGCCGTACCCTTATCCTACTCCTCCTCTGTTCCTCTAGTGATGTAGAGGTTAACACAGGCCCTGTAGCCATCAGTACTACACCTATTCCCCAGGCGCTCTAATTTGTTGACTTCTGTAACCGTAAAAGCCTTGGTTTCATGCATGTTAACATCAGAAGCATCATTTGTTTTATTCACTGCTTTAGCACACTCCGCCAACCCTGATGTCCTAGCAATGTCTAAATCCTGGCTTAGGAAGGCCACCAAATATTCAGAAATGTCCATCCCCAACTACAACATTTTCCGTCAAGATAGAACTGCCAAAGGGGGAAGAGTTGCAATCTACTGCAGAGTTCTGTCATACTATCCAGGTCTGTGCCCAAACAGTTTGAGCTTCTACTTTTAAAAATCCACGTTTCCAGAAATAAGTCTCTCACTGTTGCCGCTTGTTATATACCCCCCCTCTGCCCCCAGCTGTGCCCTCGATACCATATGAATTGAATGCCCCCCATCTATCTTCAGAGTTCGTACTGTTAGGTGACAGAAACTGGGATATACTTAACACCCGGCCGTCCTACAATCTAAGCTAGATGCCCTCAATTTCACACAAATTATCATGGAACCTACCAGGTACAACCCTAAATCCGTAAACATGGGCACCCTCATAGATATCATCCTGACCAACTTGCCCTCTAAATACACCTCTGCTGTCTTCAACCAGGATCTCAGCAATCACTGCCTCATTGCCTGCATCCGTAATGGGTCCGCAGTCAAATGACCACCCCTCATCACTGTCAAACGTTCCCTAAAACACTTCGGCGAGTAGGCTTTTCTAATCAACCTGGCCCTGGTATCCTGGAAGGACATTAACCTCCTCCTGTCAGTAGAGGATTCCTGGTTGTTCTTTAAAAGTGCTTTCCTCACCATCTTAAATAAGCATGCCACAAAAAATGTAGAACTAAGAACAGATATAGCCCTTGGTTCACTCAAGACTTGACTGCCCTTGACCAGCACAAAAGCATCCTATGGCGTATTGCATTAGCATCGAATATGCAACTTTTCAGGGAAGTCAGGAACCAATATACACAGTCAGTTAGGAAAGCAAAGGCTAGCTTTTTCAAACAGAAATTTGTGTCCTGTAGCACTTATTCCAAAAGGTTATGGGACACTGTAAAGTCCATGGAGAATAAGAACACCTCCTCCCAGCTGCCCAATGCACTGAGGCTAGGAAACACTGTCGCTACCGATAAATCCACGATAATCGAGAATTTCAAGAAGCATTTTTCTACGGCAGGTCATGCTTTCCACCTGGCTACCCCTACCCCGGCAAACATCTCTGCACCCCCCGCAGCAATTTGCCCAAGCCTCCCCCCGTTCTCCTTCACCCATATCAAGATAGCTGATGTTCTGAAAGAGCTGCAAAATCTGGACCTCTACAAATCATCTGGGCGAGACAATCTGGACCCTCTCTTTCTAAAATTATCAGTCTAAATAGTTGCAACTCCTATTTACTAGCCTATTCAACCTCTCTTTCATATCGTCTGAGATCCCTAAAGATTGGTAAGCTGCCGCGGTCATCCCCCTCTTCAAAGGGGGAGACACTCTAGACCCAAACTGTTACAGACCTATATCCATCCTGCCCTGCCTTTCTAAAGTCTTCGAAAGCCAAGTTAACAAACAGATCACCGACCATTTCGAATCCCACCGTACCTTCTCCACTATGCAATCTGGTTTCCGAGCTGGTCATGGGTGCACCTCAGCCATGCTCAATGTCCTAAACAATATTATAACCGCCATCAATAAAAGACAGTACTGTGCAGCCGTCTTCATTGACCTGGCCAAGGCTTTCGACTCTGTCAATCACTGCATTCTTATCGGGAGACTCAATAGCCTTGGTTTCTCAAATGACTGCCTCGCCTGGTTCATCAACTACTTCTCAGATAGAGTTCAGTGTGTCAAATCGGAGGGCTTGTTGTCCGGACCTCTGGCAGTCTCTATGGGGGTGCCACAGGGTTCAATTCTCGGGCTGACTCTTTTCTCTGTATATATCAATGATGTTGCTCATGCAGCTGGTTATTCTTTGACCCACCTCCATGCAGACGACTCCATTCTGTATACATCTGGCCCTTCTTTGGACACTATGTTAACAACCCTTCAAACGAGCTTCAATGCCATACAACACTCCTTCCGTGGCCTCCAACTGCTCTTAAATGCTAGTAAAACTCAATGCATACTCTTCAACCGATTGCTGCCCGCATCTGCCCGCCTGTCTAGCATCACTACTCCGGACGGTTCTGACTTAGAATATGTGGACAACTATAAATACCTAGGTGTCTGGCTAGACTGTAAACTCTCCTTCCAGACTTCCAGACTCACATCTCCAATCCTAAATTAAATCTAGAATCGGCTTCCTATTTCATAACAAAGCCTCCTTCACTCATTCTGCCAAACATACCCGCGTAAAACTGACTATCCTACCGATCCTTGACTTCGGTGATGTAATTTACAAAATAGCCTCCAACACTCTACTCAACAAATTGGATGCAGTCTATCACAGTGCTATTCGTTTGATCACCAAAGCCCCATATACTACACACCACTGCGACCTGTATGCTCTCGTTGGCTGGTCCTCGCTACATATTCATCACCAAACCCACTGGCTCCGGGTCATCTAAGTCTTTTCTAGGTAAAGCCCAGCCTTATCTCACACCCCATCTGGAAATAGCCCACCCAACTACCTCATCCCCATATTGGTTTTTTTTGTTGCTCTTTTGCACCCCAGTATCTCTACTTGCACATCATCTGCACATCTATCACTCCAGTGTTAATGCTAAATTGTAATTATCTCACCGCTATGGCCTATTTATTGCCTTACCTCCCTAATCTTACTACGTTTGCACACAATGTACATCGATTTTTTCTATTGTGTTATTACATTTGTTTATCCCATGTGTAACTCTGTGTTGTTGTTTTTGTCGAACTGCTTTGCTTTATCTTGGTCAGGTCGCAGTTGTAAATGAGAACTTGTTCTCAACTGGTTAAATAAAGGTGAAATAAATAAAAAAATATTTAAAAAAAAGAGATGCACTGCAGTACTTAACATCTGGCCACACCAGATACTGACTGTGACTTTTGATTTTGACTCCCCCTTTGTTCAGGAACACATTATTCCATTTCTGGCCTCCATTTCTGGCCTGCCTGGTTAAATAAAGGTGAAATAAAAAAAAGTGTTACTGAGAAAATATGGTTATTAAATGTCTAAAGGAAACCAAATATCTGAAAACTGCATTCTTGAATCAACTACAGCCAAGGTAGGTGGAAAATCATGTTAGTTTGTATTCTGGGTTCCTTATCCCTTTAAATATAGCATAGTGTGTGTTTGAAACAAGAACACTTACCCTCAGATGGAAAAAAGCTTTCAACCTTTTAAATGGCATGTTGAAAGAGTCATACAGTACTTGACTGTAAAAACATATTTATACTTATCTTTCCAAAATGTCATTGTTTAATTGTTTTGATTTTATAAATGTACACCTGGGACAATGGACATTTACAGAATGTTTCAATAGAAATGTACTATTGTGTTTTTATTTGTGTTCTTATTTGAATTCTGGTGCCTCTCTGCTCACACAAGCTTGCTAAGTAGTCCAATGTTAAGCCAACTCACTGAAGTTCAAAGACTTTCAGAGTTCTTTCATAGAACCTGCTCCTCCGTAGGTATAATTCTGTGGGCCTGAGTCAATAGGGAGTGAGTCAATATGAATCTGAGGGAAAAACAAAGTGACATACTGTATTTCATATTGAAAACCAGCAGTGAAATATGTCAAAAATGAAAATCCTTAACTTTCAATAGAACTTTCAATAGAGCCTAAACAACGGGGGGGATTTACTGAACGCAACTTGAGGCCCATCATGCAGCCGATTGTTCTCAAGAGCATTCTTTTGTTTTAATTATGTGTCAGGCAGACGTTTGTCTTTTGTTTTGTGAATAATAATTCTCATCATTTCCCTCAAATTACTTCTCTTTCCTTACAGACTCCATTCAATGGCACTTCAATCTGTTTCGGGAATCATTTACAATTTTGTTACCAAAAAAAAAAAGCCTTTGAGCCTATAAAGTTTGCCCATAAATAAACTGCATCTGAATTCACTCTTTTTCAACAAATTATTTAGCCAATCTAGCCATATTCCAACTGTTTAATCATTTTTGAAGTGCAAAGCTTGGGTGACTCATGTACTGTAGGTGTACTATTTGTTTACAGTATAAAGGGGCTGGTATGGGTATATTAACTTTATGTACTCTTTTAATGTTGACTAATGGTTTGTTCTGTTCATTTTCACTCACTGAGTGAGCAGGGGGTTTGTTGACGGTACGTTCCCATGCCTTGTAGGAGGTATGTTCCCAGACATTGTGTGTGTTTGTGAGCCTGCATGCGTGCGCACACATAAACACACACACATTTGTCCACGTGGGCAAATGTGTGTGTGTGTGTGTGTGGACTTTATGTAATGACTGTGATGATACCCCGCTCGGCTCTCCCCCCCCCCCCCCCCCCCCCCTCTCTCTCTGACTGATTCTGTGCTGCTCTAAGTAACAGCTCCCAGGGGAGAGGGCATTTACAACCCCAGTCAGCTGGTCAGATTCAGTTTAGCATCATTCAGTCCACTGCCTCCTAAATGCACACACCTGAACTTAAACCCACTCAGGTACGCACACACACATGAAAGCATGCACACACACACACGTGCACTCGCACAGGTAAGCATACGCGCACACACACGTGCACCCAAATCAGAACCTCTTTCAATCACTTGAATGAATGATATGGAAGTGTTCATGAGGAATTTGAGGAAGACATTTGGAATGTAGAATTTATCTTTGCAAATCCCGGGAACGTTCCTGCATGCGGTATTGTTTAAGCGAGAAGATGATAATAACCCAGTAAGAAGATAGGAATCTCTAGGCACAGTGTGGCGAGACTCCGTACACACACACACACAAGTACGTACAAGCGCACGCACACACTGAGAGAGGAGGGGGTTTAAGATAGCTAGAAGATGGTGCAAGGATGAAAAGAATAGCTGGGGATGAAGGTAACAAAGGAAAGGTCTGTTTGTGATAAGGTCTTGTTTCATTTTTGTTATACCTACAGTAAAATAGAATTAATAGGAAATAGGGCCCAATACTGTTCTCAGTCTCTCTCAAGATTTTATTTTGCAGTGCCTCAGAGGCAGTCTAAATCCCAAATGGCACCTTATTCAATATTGCCCCTAGTAAAAAAGTGCACTATATACAACAACAAAAAAGTGATATCTAGAACCTCAAAAGTGTTCTTCAGCTGTCCCCATAGGAGAACCCTTTGAAGAACCCTTTTTTGTTTCAGGTAGAACCCTTTTAGGTTCAATGTAGTACCATTTCCAGAGGGTTCTACATGGAACCCAAAAGGGTTCTACATAGAATCAAAAAGGGCTCTACCTGGAACCAAAAAGTGATTTCCTATGGGTACTTCCGAAGAACCCTTTTGAAACCCTTTTTTTCTAAGAGTGTAGGGAATCGGGTGCCATTTGGGACAAAGACAAAACAGAACTGGGACAGTGGGACGCTAGCTGTAAACAGTTCTCTGTAGGATTAGCAAGCCTCACAAAAGGCCTTCCTCTCATGAATAGACCTCACACAAATAGGCAGCACGGCACTTTCCATAAATGCACGACACAAAACAACAAACACCCCAGAGTCACCGGGCAAAATATATCTCTCCAAATACCACGTAATGCATCAATATCCAGTCTTTATTTTTTAAACTGTATAAAAAGGCGTCACCCGAGGCGTATTTGTGTGAATGCCCAGTGGAGGGACCCTTGGAGCTCGCCACCACGTGCCTGGCCTGTCCTGCAAACAAAGTTGGGGAGAAAACACAGACTTCACGTGTGTGTGTTTGAATGGGAGTTGTATGTGGGAGGAGGCTGCATGTGTGTGCACGTGTATTTGCTCGCACACACACACACGTGTATACATTCGTGCATATTCAGTGCTCTCCTGAGCTCTGTATTTTGAATGGGAGCCGCCCAACCTGTACTTGTTGAAACAACAATGGCTGTCAAAATGAATGCAGTTGTACAGCAGGCAAAAAGGGACACAACGTGATTTACTGTGAACAAAAGAACATAAGAACAGAGGTCAGTGGTGAGTCAAACTTAACATTCAGTATCACGTTTAAAGACGAAATGTGTGCCCAGAAATGGCCCATCTGGCATGCAACATTAGCACAAAAAAATTCAGCTACGGAGAGATATTTTTTCCAGATGTTCCTACTCTTTGAATACACAAATTGTAACGGCTGAGTTAAATATGTGCATATTTGTGTAAAACATCAATGGCTCTTTGAGCTATTCAAGGTGATTTTCACATAGTAGTGGAAACAACAGATCATTCCCCACTGTACGCCAGACTTGGAAAGAAACTCAGCGTCGCTCTACTCAAGACACTGGCTCCCTGCTGGGCTGAGTCTGGGCGAGGTTGTCGAAAACTCAGAGACATACCATAAAAGAATTTGCCCTACGAATATGACTCATGAAATCTGCTGCATTCAATGTTTGTACGAAAGAGTATGGGCAGATAAGATCCGTGTGTGTACATGCCTGTGCGTGTGACATCATGTATGTACTGCGGGACTATGTGTTAGTGTACATGTACTTGCGTGGTTCAATGAATGTTTGTGTGGTACCGTAACATGAAACATATTGGCAGGGGAACATGCCGGCCGGGCAGACACCGTTATTCATAAAAAAGTAGATGTTTCCTGAATTCCCGTGCCCCCAACCAAATAAATAACCGTCCCTGTTTGACAGAGTGAGAGCCCCTTGTCTCCAGATGCTCTGACCTGCCGTGTCTGCCTACACACACTGACACACACAACCCCCTGACACTCACACACACACGCCTGCCTGTCTGTCTTGTATCCATCTGCACTACCCAAGGCCTCCCCATCCCCACCAACAGACACCCAGAGGAGGATCGCATTGCCTGCAAACGATCACACACCAACATGATGGATGGCTATCCCCTCTCAGTAATGCATAAATGCATTATCTGTCACAGCCTGCCCGAGGCAGAGGGAGTAGCTCTTTTTTGACTCTTAGGTGGCCTGGCGTGGCCTAGCGGTATGCCAGCATGGGTTTAAATCCAGCCCACTACTCTTTCAGCAATCCCTCTATCTCCCTTCCACCTCTTTATCCCTAAAACATACAAAAACAAACAATATATGTAACAATGTTTTACACTCACAGTACACTCAGGCAGTTTCTCCAGCCACCTGTCAGACCGGGACTAGAACCCACTATTGCGGAAAGAATATACCCCTCTTCCGAGTGCCAGATCACAACCCTCACACTCAATTGAACAAATCCTATACTTCTTATAGATCATTATTCATACGGTAGTTGCTATGATCGGGACTATAAATACATAGGACCCTTAAGAACCCGCTGTTCACTTTGGGTACCCTGAACTGTGTGACTCAGTTGGTAGAGCATGACTCTTCAATGTCAGGATTGTGCGTCAAATTCCCTCATCTGACAATGTATGCAGGCGCCACTGTACATTCCTTTGGATAAAAGCATCCACCAAAATGGCATATATTATTATAATCTATACTGTTACTAGATGTAGGCTGCATCTGTAAAAGTGCATGATGATAGAAATGAAAGCAATGTCCCAAGGTGACCCAGGACATCACGGCGAAGTCAGACTCTGTAGCAATGTGCTATGCTAGCTCACATGTTAGCCTTCTTGACAGAGGGGTGGGAGAGGCCACCGATGTGATCATCAAGATGCGGCAGCCTATACATGTACACAGAACAAAAATATAAACTCAACAAGCAACCATTTCAAAGATTTTACAATTACAGCTCTTATCAGTCAATTGAAATACATTTATGAGGCCCTAATCGATGGATTTCACGTGACTGGGAATACAGATATGCATCGGTTGGTCACAGATACCATTAAAAAAATGTAGGGATGAGGATCAGAAACCCGGTCAGTATCTGGTCTGACCAGCCTTTGTCTCATGCAGTGCGACACATCTCCTTTGAATAAAGTTGATCAGGCTGTTGATTGTGGCCTGTGGAATGCTGTCCGATTCCTCTTCAATGGCTATGCGAAGTTGCCGGATATTGGCGAGGAACTGGAACATGTTGTCCAGAGCAGCCTAAAAATGTTTAATGGGTGACATGTCTGGTGAGTATGCAGGTCATGGATTAACTGGGACATTTTCAGCTTCCAGGAATTATGTACAGATCCTTGCAACATGGGGCCTTGCATTACCTCATGCTGAAACATGAGGTGATGGCAGATGAATGACACGATAATAGGTCTCAGGATTTTGTCACGGTATCTCTGTGCATTCAAATTGCCATCGATAAAATGCAAATTGCCATTGTTGTCCCTAGCTTATGCCTACCCATACCATAACCTCACCGCCACCATGGGGCACTCTGTTCACAACGTTGACATCAGCAAACCGCTCGCGCACACAACACCATACACGCTGTCTACCATCTGCATAGTACAGTTTAAACCTGGATTCATCCGTGAAGAGCACTTCTCCAGCGTGCCAGTGGCCATCGAAGGTGAGCATTTGCCAACTGAAATCGGTTACGACGGCGAACTGCAGTAAGGTCAAGACCCTGGTGAGGACGACGAGAACGCAGATGAGCTTCCCTGAGATGGTTTCTGACAGTTTGTGCAGGAATTCTTTAGTGGAGCAAACCCACAGTTTCATCAGTTGTTGGCGTGGCTGGTCTCAAACCATCCCGTAGGTGAAGAAGCCAGATGTGGAAGTCCTGGGCTGGCGTGGTTACACGTGGTCTGCAGTTGTGAGGCCGGTCGGACGTACTACCAAATTCTCTAAAACCAGAGCTGGGTTATGGTAGAAAAACAAACAGTCAGTTCTCTGGCAACAGCTCTGGTGGGAATTCATGCAGTCGGCATGCCAATTGCACGCTCCCTCAAAATTTGAGACATCTGTGGCATTGTGTTGTGTGAAAAAACTGCACATTTGGCCTTTTATTGTCCTCAGCACAAGGTGCAACTGTGTAATGATCATGCTGTTTAATCAGCTTCTTGGTATGCCACACCTGTCAGGTGGATGGATTATCTTAGCAAAGGAGAAATTCTGACTAACAGGAACACCCAAGATGACCGTCAACAATGCAGTATAGTGACCACTGCTGCTTGTGATACAGCATTGTATTCAAAACATTTATGTTCAATTAGTTACAGTGTAGGAGTATCACTGTATTAACAGAATACAGTGCCTTCAGAAAGTATTAAAAACTATAAGGGCATAGCAGGTCAATGGCAGGCAGACAGACAGGCTGCTATTCTGACAGAGGAGACCTGAAAACTGACTTCTGTTTTCTACAATAAAATGACATGTTCTTTCCTTTGCCAGTTGTCAATGCTTTCAGACCCTTGGTTACTGTCACTCTAGCTATGATACGAGATTGCCCCTAGTGACCAAAACGAACTATAGCATGGTAGTCGGGGTAATCAAATGAGTAAAGATGTACGAAAGCTGCTGCTTGTCAAGAAGAAGTCCATGGCATACTACCTTACTGTGCTACCCACCATCTCATTTACAGTGGAGTTAATCGATCCCTCGTTCAAGCTACCTCTCTTTTTCTCTCTCTCACAGCCACTCTCACTGACTTGTTCATTAAGCTTATCTTAACTTTGGCACTCTCTCTCTCTTCCTTTCCACTCTCTCTTCATATCTCCCTTTCTGGCTCTTTGTGTACGCAAATCTCTCTCCAACTCCCCCTTCTATCTCTCTCTTCCTCTCTCTCGCTGTCACCCTCTCTTGAGGAGTGTGGTAAAGGTTCAGTGTTTGCAGAACATGTCTATTTGTGTTTGCCAGCGGCAGCCTGACTGAGCGAGAGAGATCTTCTTCCACTTCCCTCCTCTCCTTTCCCTTCCCTTCCTCTTCTCCCCTTTTCGCCCCATATTTTCCTCTTCCATCTCCTATTCTCACCCCTCCTCTTTCTTCCTCTCCTCTCTCCTCATTTAAGAGGACAGTGCTTTTTTTTACCTTTATTTTACTAGGCAAGTCAGTTAAGAACAAATTCTTATTTTCAATGACGGCCTAGGAACAGTGGGTTAACTGCCTGTTCAGGGGCAGAACGACAGATTTTGTACCTTGTCAGCTCGGGGATTTGAACTTACAACCTTTCGCTTACTAGTCCAATGCTCTAACCACTAGGCAATCACATTGTATAGAATATCTCTAAAGTTCCAAGTATTCACTTAGCTTTACCTTGTAAATTGAAAACACTAAAGTTATTTCAATCATTATATTTATGATACAGCTGCTTTGTAGCAAATACTAATATTTTTATTAAACTGACTTGGGGCGGCAGGGTAGCCTTACAGGGACCTTACAGCCTTACAGGGACCAACAACATGTCCTTCTAAACCACTTCTAAACCACTTCACCACTTCACTTCACCTTCACCACTTCACCTGTGTGTAAAGTGTATTGACTACAGCCCTCATGTATCAGTGTCCACGATTCACGTTCCGACCCACTTCCTATGGCACACTGTTCCTATTATTCCCTTTCTCTCCTGTCCAATAAAAATATGAACTAATACTTTATGAATTTTAGGCAGGATATTGTGTTTAAAACGAGATAAAAGATTACCCTCACAGTGGAAACCGACATGATCAAAGTTGGTTTGTCAAGGCAGTGTTGTTCATTATGATCTTACACAGAGTTGATATTGGCAGACTGGCTTGTCTCTTCGGGGGGAGTTCCAGAAAATATTAAGAAAGACCACCTTTGGCGTGCTCTCCTACTTATTCAAAGATACAGTAGAAGTAGAAAATTATTTCCCCATAATTTCTGGGTAGATTTAGAAAAGCCTGCGGCATTTGTGGTGCTAAACATGATGTCCTGCTCGTTCTGGGATTCTGACATTTGACACAGGCATTTTGTGGATGGAACATCTACACAAACTGTGTCCAAACTGTGTCCAATGTGGACAACCAAAGGTGTTAAGATCACAATCTCAACTGATTCAACTGAGGATATGAGCTGAAAACAAAACAACCCTCCCCACCAAAAGAAAGAAACCACAAAGTTGAATGGATTTATATACCGGTATCCCTTTTTGGTCTCTGTTGAGATCTGAATGGAACATTTCTCCATACTCCAAAGTGCAACAATATAGGCCCACCATTTTATCTCTGTGCCAAAGCTTTAGATTGATACGCCCCCTATCCTTCTCTCACTCTGCCCATCAAACTGTGTCAGTCAGTTAAGCCACTTCAGTTCAGATGAAAAACAAAGACATGGAGGGGGGGGGAGAAAAGGGAGAAGAATGAAAGAAATAAAATATGTACCTAAAAGAGGCCTTTAACGGTCCTGCTGTGCTGCACAGTGGAGGTTGAGCCAGGCCCCACAATGAACGGGAGAAATGAGCGCTGCGAGTCTTGTGTCCCAAATGGCACCTTATCCCCTATGTAGTGCACTGCTTTTGACCGGAGCCCATAAGTTGACATTTTTTGGACGCACATTGTGACAGACAGGCCACGGCAGCCATCGAATTCACCGGGGACAATGGAGACGTGTTCGCGGTAGCTGACTGACAGAGGGCCCATTTCCACTCAACACAAAAGACCGGAGAGATGAAGCAGATAAGCCACTCTCTAGACCTTATGCGAGCGGGCCAAATGATAAGATTTCCCTTTCTCGATTCCTACTTACGTGCGCATGCTGCACGGCGATGGACCCAGGACTATAGTCTCAGCTTCTTTTTCTTCTTCTTTTTTTAAAAGGTTCTTTTATTCCCCTTCTTTTTAAGCAGCTCAGATGTGACAGCTGCCTTTTCAGTCCATCTCTGGTCTCCTTTGTCCCTCGGGCTGAATTGAAAGCAGGATAGTGGTGATAGGCTATAGGGCTTAAAGAGTGGCTCTCGTCATGAAAAAGTCGATATACTGAGATTTCCTCTCCAGGATTAGGGCTGCTGCATTCTGTAGAATATAAAGCATACTTACACAACAGAAGTATCAAATTGAATGTATTTTCTTGAAAAGCGTAAAACTGCCAATAAATGTAATATCAGGTGTTGTTCTATACCACATTGCATTTACTTTTTTTCTCTCCCAAATACTCAACACCACTAACAGTAAATTGTTGACACCTTATGGACCTTATGGACACCATAAGGACCTTATGGACCTTATGGACCAGTACCATGGGTACTGCTGCAGAGCAGTACCCATGGATTCTTGGAGAATATAACTACTACTAAATGTCTTATCTATTACATCTGTCTTATCCTATCATAAACCAAAATATAAGGTTACTCTTTTCTATTGTAAATTATTACAGATATCGGTGAAGAGAGATTTTAGAATTTCACTCCTGGGCTACTGGGTCTGCAGGCTTTAGGTCCAGGCCTGCAATAACACACCTGATTTTGTTTTATGGTCCAGATGTAATGGTTTTCTTCATCTGAAGGAGAGGTGGACCAAAGCGCAGCGTGGTGGTTATTCATATTCTTTAATTTATAAAGAAACTACACATGAGATAACTAACAAAAACAACAAATGTGAGAAAACCTAAAACAGTCCCATCTGGTGCAAACACAAAGACAGGAACAATCACCCACAAACACACAGTGACACCCAGGCTACCTAAGTATGATTCTCAATCAGAGACAACTAATGACACCTGCCTCTGATTGAGAACCATACTAGGCCGAAACATAGAAAACCCCAAATCATAGAAAATCAAACAGACTGCCCACCCAACTCACGCCCTGACCTTACTAACTAAATACAGAACACAGGAAATAAAGGTCAGAACGTGACAGTACCCCCCCCCCCCCAAAGGTGCGGACTCCGGCCGCAAAACCTTGACCTATAGGGGAGGGTCTGGGTGGGCGTCTGTCCGCAGTGGCGGCTCTGGCGCAGGACGCGGACCCCACTTCACCATTGTCTTAGTCCGCCTTATTGTCCGCCTCCGTGGCTTTCCACCATGGCCACCCCTCTCAATGACCCCACTGGACAGAGGGGCAGCTCGGGACAGAGGGGCGTAAGCTCTGGACAGAGGGGCAGAAGCTCTGGACAGAGGGACAGAAGCTCTGGACAGAGGGACAGAAGCTCTGGACAGAGGGGCAGAAGCTCTGGACAGAGGGGCAGAAGCTCTGGCGCCTCTGGGCTGAGGGGCTCTGGCGCCTCAGACTCCGGCAGCGGCACCGGACAGGCGGGAGACTCCGGCAGCGGCGCCGGACAGGCGGGAGACTCCTTCAGCGGCGCCGTACAGGCGGGAGACTCCGGCAGCGGCGCCGTACAGGCGGGAGGCTCCGGCAGCGGCGCCGGACAGGCGGGAGGCTCCGGCAGCGGCGCCGGACAGGCGGGAGGCTCCGGCAGCGCCGGAGAGGATGGAGCCCCTGTAAGGATGGGCCGGAGAGACAGCCTGGTGCGGGGGGCTGCCACCGGAGGGCTGGTGCGTGGAGGTGGTGACGGATAGACCGGGTCGTGCAGGCGCACTGGAGCTCTTGAGCACCGAGCCTGCCCAACCTTACCCGGTTGAATGGTCCCGGTCGCCCTGCCAGTGCAGCGAGGTGGAATAGCCCGCACTGGGCTATGCAGGCGAACCGGGGACACCGTGCGCAAGGTTGGTGCCATGTAAGCCGGCCCAAGGAGACGCACTGGAGACCAGATGCGTAGAGCCGGCTTCATGGCACTTGGCTCGATGCCCACTCTAGCCCGGCCGATACGCGGAGCTGGAATGTACCGCACCGGGCTGTGCACCCGCACTGGGGACACCGTGCGCTCCACCGCATAACACGGTGCCTGCCCGGTCTCTCTTGCCCCCCGGTAACCACAGGGAGTTTGCTAAGGTCTTCTACCTGGCATAGCCATACTCCCTGTGAGCCCCCCCCCAATAAATTTTTGGGGCTGACTCTCGGGCTTCCATCCGCTCTGCCGTGCTAGTTCCGCATAATGCCGCCTCTCTGCTTTTGCTGCCTCCAGCTCGGCCTTGGGGCGGCAATATTCTCCTGGCTCTGCCCAGGGTCCTTTACCGTCTAGAATCTCCTCCCAAGTCCATCTCTCCAAATAGTGCAGCCTCTCCCACTGCTGCTGCTCCTGCTGCTGCTGCCTCTGTTGCTTCTCCTGCTGCTGCTTTTGCCGTTGCCCGTTACCACGCCGCTTGGTCCTTGGTTGGTGGGTGATTCTGTAATGGCTTTCTTCATCTGAAGGAGAGGTGGACCAAAGCGCAGCGTGGTGGTTATTCATATTCTTTAATTTATAAAGAAACTACACATGAGATAACTAACAAAAACAACATGTGAGAAAACCTAAAACAGTCCCATCTGGTGCAAACACAAAGACAGGAACAATCACCCACAAACACACAGTGACACCCAGGCTACCTAAGTATGATTCTCAATCAGAGACAACTAATGACACCTGCCTCTGATTGAGAACCATACTAGGCCGAAACATAGAAAACCCCAAATCATAGAAAATCAAACATAGACTGCCCACCCAACTCACGCCCTGACTATACTAACTAAATACAGAACACAGGAAATAAAGGTCAGAACGTGACACCAGAGAGAAGACTGCTTAGTTCAACTCCTGTTCAATTCCTGAATCAGGTGTGTTCGTGATGGGCAAGATGCACACCCACTTATTGTAAATCGGTAGGGATGAGAGCATCTGCTAAATGATGAATTGTGGATGCACAAAAACACGTGTTGGTACAATGATGTCTCTGTGACAGGGATAGAGTGGATAAAGCAGCACCTAGTCAGGTTAGAAGTAAGAAAGAGCATTTTCAGATTAGAACATTAAAAAAAATGTATGTGGAAACCTTCAGTTGTCAAGAAGCAAGAAACAGGCCCATGACGCAATCATGGTTCACATCAGTATTTTCAATCTGTTATGTGTTGACCCATCAGTGACCTTTACCACTGCACTCTGCTCTCTCTTCACCGACATCTCAGGCACTCAGCATTTCACAGAAAGAAATGAGTCGATTTTGGGCTCAACATCACAGGGTCACAAGTATTGTAACATCAAGGCATAAGCTATATAAAAAAAAAAGGAATATCAATGTTTTTGCTATATTAAAAGAAGAGTTCAATTCACGTAATAGGGTTGATCTTTAATTGAATCACTAATCACCTAAAATAAATAATAATCTTCAGAAATGACTTTGTCATAGCAACAGAGTAACTAGCAAGACTTACAATGATGGTGAAAACTTGGATACATTTTTGAGTTAAAATCTACATGATTTTTGGTACTTTAGCAAGTCTTTATTAATATAAGGGATCTGATGTGTTACATTTTCCATGTGGTCTTTATTAAAGGGAGCTTCATTTAATGTAACAGGCTTTTAAAAGTTCTACTTTCAATAACAAAGGGACACAAAAGTGACTCTGTTCGTGGAACAACCCAAAAGAAGATCTGAAAAGTGCTACTGGTTGTTTAAGATATGTAAATGAAACACGCTACTGAAGCAAGAAACAGGCCCATGATGCAATCATAGTTCACATCAGCATTTTCAATCTGTGTTCTTTTAACCCATCAGTGACCTTTTTCGCTGCACTCTGCACTCTCCTCTCTGACATGTCAAGGCCCTCAGAGACAGAGTTGAGTAGATATTATGCTCGACATCATAGGGCCCCCAGTATCGCAACATCGAGGCATAAGATAACTGAGCAAAAGCAGATATATAGCAAGTGGTTTGTCACAACACATTAGCGGAGACAGAGTGTGTTTAATGGATTGTGTCACAAAGCTTAGCATTCTTCTGGCTGGTCTGATGGGAACCATCCATGCTGTCTAAGAAATCTATTAGATTAAAGGAGGAGGAGAAAGTTATGCTTTTTACAACAATGTCAAATCAAATCAGATGTTATTGGTCACATACACGTGTTTAGCAGATGGTATTGTGGGTCTAGTGAAATGCTTGTGCTTCTATCTCTGACAGCGCAGTAATATCAAACACGTAATATCTAACAGTTTCACAACATATACCCGAAATACACGTAAATCTAAGTAAGGTATGGATTAAATCATTTATTTACTAACTAAGTAATTCAAAGAAATGCATTAACAAACAGTTTATATTTACAAGGAAATGATAACGGAGTTTCCCTAGTGGGATAAACCGGCATCGCGACTTGGTGTACAAAGGGAAGTGGGGGTCGACTGAGATGACAACACACAGTTGATAATTATAACAATTGAAATGCTAATCCTTTGCACATGAACGCTCACTCATTTGGGAACAATTGCAATCAATATATATATTTACGCTCAGTGTGTCGTCGGGGTCTCTGTTGAAAAGTTTGTTTCTGTTGGAGAGTTTGTCCGCCGTCTCTGTCGTGGTTAGAATGGATAGTTCAGAGTGACATTCTTTCATGTTGTTATGGATAGATGTTTCGGCGGTTGTCGGTCTTCGCGTTCAATGGTAGCTAAAGACTAGTAATTAATATCAAAGACTTGTTCTTATTCTGTCGGTATCGGTAGTCTAAGAGTTTAAGAACAAGTGTATCTTTAATTATATGTAAAACATGTATCTTTCGTCAAAGTTTATGATGAGTATTTCTGTTATCTGACGTAGCTCTCTGTAATTACTCCGGATATTTTGGAGGCATTTCTGAACATGGCGCCAATGTAAACCGAGATTTGTGGATATAAATATGCATATTATCGAACAAAACATAAATGTATTGTGTAACATGATGTCCTATGACTGTCATCTGATGAATATTATCAAAGGTTAGTGATTAATTTTATCTCTAATTCTGCTTTTGTGACTCTATCTTTGGCTGGGAAAAATGGCTGTGTATTTGTTTGGATTTGGTGGTGATCTAACATAAATACATGTTGTGTTTTTGCTGTATAACATTTAAAAAATCTGACACAATGGGTAGATTAACAAGATGTTTATCTTTCATTTGCTGTATTGGACTTGTTAATGTGTGAAAGTTAAATATCGCGAAAAAATATTTTGGAATTTCCTGCGCTGCCTTTTCAGCGAAATGTTGGGGGGGTTCCGTTAGCGGAACGTGTGTCCTAGACAGGTTATTAAGAATATACTGTAGACCGCTGTGGCTATTATTGATAAAAAGGATCTCGGGAGATAGTACAGTTGGCATTTGATTGTGAGATATTCTAGGTCGGGTGAACAGAAGGACTTGAGTTCCTTCTGTTCCAGGGAAGTCGTAATCCTGGTCGTAATGCTAGAAGTTCTGGTGAGTTACCGCCACTCTAATATCCAATAGTTCTTCCCGGCTGTATGTAATGACACAAAACAATTCCTGAGACAATAACGTAAAAACAAAATAGTACTTAAGCATCATACTGCAGAATTGCTTAAGAGCTAGTCGCGATGCTGCCATCTCCGTTGGCGCCATCGCCTCAATGTGGGAAGGGACTACTGTTTGATCTTAAAAATCTGAATCTGAAGAGAGCCTGCTTTTACGGAACTCTTCTGACCCTTCAACTGAAAATTCCACCCTGAATGCCGAATTAAGGGATCGAGTGAAACTGAAATAGATTCATGACATTTCAACTGTCCTGATCCCGAACCTCTCGTCAGACACTGGACTATACAGGGCAGAGTGCTGGACAGCCAGCAAGGTAAAACTCCAGCAAAGCATCAACCTCAGTGTCTGAAGTACTGTTGCTGTATCGTTATTTTATATGTATGCTCATTTGAGAGGGAAAGTAGACCTGCAGTGTGGGGATTCTTGGGGGGGGGGGGGGGGGGGGGAGGGGGGGGGGTGGTGGTAACTTTACAGTCAGATGGGTCCGCAAGCACTTTTGGGACGTGAACGAATCCGCAAAGCCCTTCATGGAGGAAGTAAGGGGCCGGGTGCTGCTGGCTGACAACGGATCCTCTCTCCATATGACCAACCTCAGTCAGCATGATATGGGAGAGAAGGCTGTGCTTCCCTGTTTCAACCCTGACCCCAATGGGACAAAGACATGGTGGGGGAGAATCCTCAGTCATCAAGGGAAGCAGACATCGTACGTTGTGGATGGACTATTGTCAGGAAATGACTCCCTAGTCATCTCATCACCGATGCTCAACCACTCAGGGTTTTATGATTGCCAGCAGAAGCCGCCATCAAGAGTCATCATATCATATGGTCTAATGGTGTGCCCTAAGTCTTAGCCCCTCAAAGAGTTTTGAGGCGAGGTTGCCCTTACAAGCAGCTGATGTCCCAGAATATGACCGGGTGGAGTGGTAGAGAAAGACTACAAAGGTGGGCAATGTTATTCTGGAAACAAGATGTATGGATAAGTGTAAACAATTCCCTAAAGATTTGGAGGGCAGAATGAATATATTTTGCCCTTACATCTCTCTGGTCCTCTCTAACCTCTCACCGGAGGACAGTGGGGATACTGGTGTGCTCTCATCTCTGACCAGAAGAACATGGTCTGTTTATCAATAACTACAACCCTCTTGATTGAATGGTAGAGAGACCCGTTTGGTAGCGACGCCACAATCTATGCTGTGTACTCTTCACTGCTGGCCTGTGCTCTGCTGCAGAGGGACTTTGCTGTGATCACTGTGGACCTTAAGAACAGGAGAAGAGACCAGGCTTCCCCGAAGACCAGGAGAGGTTACCAGGCTTCCCCGAAGACCAGGAGAGGTTACCAGGCTTCCCTGCAGAACATGAGGTCTGCAGCCAAGACGCTTGCCAGCAGAACAGCAAAGTGGAAGAGGAGAGCGAACAAAAGGGAGAGAGAGAGGATAGTGAAGAGAAAAGAAAGTGAAGAATAAAGAGAAGACTAACATTTTAATCATTTTCTTCACTTGCTCAAATTATCCAAATAGGTTTAAAGTACACATTTGGGTATAAAAAAAAAAAACTTTCAGTAGCTTCTGGCTAGTATGTTTCTGCATGTAACAAAGCTGATGTAATTGTGTGGGGCAGCTATAACTTAGTGCATAAAATACATATACTAATCCTTTTAAGTATTTCCAAAATAACCTGTACAGGGACTTTGTCTTAGAAGTTTGCATATATGAATGTACACACCTTTTGTTTTTTTAGACATAAAGTATTGATATTGAGTACGTTTTGATAGTTCCACTCGTTAAAAATAGCTCCACTTGAGAAACAGGATTTGAACATTTCTTAGAAAATGTTACTTTACTTTAATAATGTGTTACTTCCATGTAAAATGTGCTTTTAATGATTCTTGTTAATAGTTTGTTACTTATATGTAAAATTGCTTTCAAGGATTTTGTTAATACCTATATGTTAAGTTTATTTTAAGGAATTTTGCTAAAGCCACAATCTAGAAGAAGTCCTGCACTTAATTTGATTTGTCATTTCAATTAATGATATATACCCAGCTAATTGAATATAATGCTTTGTGAGCTTAATACAACTTTCTTACCCTATCATCATAACCCAAACTATAAGGTTATTAAAGACAAAAAACTGCCTAATTCACAATAATGTGATTTGTACCTCATACAAATGGATTCTTCACACACCACACTAAGATATTATCCAATTCCACTACATTTCCCCCCCCAAAAAATGATTACATGAAAGTAGACCATCAGGTTTGTTTAAGTGAGCTGTTTTGTCTTGTGGTGCTTCCTGTATTTTCTTAAACCTTTATTTTAGCAATACATGTCATTGAGATTTTTCTCTTTGTAATAGTGCCCTTTTTCTTTTCTTTCTACGTTACACCCAGGGACACACTGCTTAATGGCAGGGTGGTGGATTGTGTTCCCTTGTCACCGAGAAATGCGTACACCAGCTGATTGACAGAGCTCTGGGCCCCCTCTATGCACTTGTTTATATTCTGGTCCCAATGGAACATCCAGCTTCTCCGCTGCATGATATCAGCTGGCGCAGAACACCGAGCAGTTTGTGCCACTTCATGCCTTGCTCTCAGAGCCACCTAATGTGACAGTCAAATAATGTATGTAAATAGTTCATTTCTAATGTTTTGAACGAGGTGTCTCTGAACAACCACAATGTTCGTCTTTGCACAGCAGAGACATGAAAGATATGAAATGCTGGCCTATGTTTCCCAATCAGAGTTTCATTCAGATTATTAGCTAAATCTGATCAGATTGTATTGCTTGCAAGGTCGCGTGCTTCAGGTATCGTGTGGATGCTAGTTGAATTGGTTTGAAAGATATTCCGACCTCTCTAACATATTAACCCATGTATTTAATTGAAACCGCTGTTACAGATGTAGATTTCTTTTACATATATAACACCGCTGTGTTATGAACATGTGACTTAAAGAATGGCGCTGCAATGGATGACTGACGTTTTATGGTCTCCTGATCAAATCTTCTATTTTGTGGGGGGGATTTTGTGCTGATTGTAACTTTTTGTATACATAATGTTTTCGACATTGTTTCTGTGATGTATACCCTGGGAGTCGGAAAGCAAGTGCAGGTGGGGAGTTTAATAATAAACAGAACATTGAATAATATATCAAACACGAGTAGCATATGGACAGGTAACACATAAACAGTACTGACTGGGGAAAGTACCTAAGGGGGTGCCAGATATAGGGGAGGTAATAAGTGAGGTCATGGAGTCCAGGTGTGCCTGATGATGATGTGTAGTTGTGCGTAATGATTGATACCAGCTGTGTGTAATGATGGATCCCAGGACCGATGATTAGTATACCGGCGACTTCGAACGCTGGAGGGGAGGGGAGGGAATACACATGACAGTACCCCCCCCCCCGACGCGAGGTACCAGCCGCAGGACAGCGCTGCCCAGAGGGATGGTGCTGAGGACGAGGAGTGGGCCGGTCCGGATGGCGAAGGTGGAAATCACAGATGATGTCAGGATCCAGAATGTCCTCCACCGGAAGCCAACACCGCTCCTCTGGGTCATACCCCTCCCAGTCCACCAGATACTGTAGCCGACCCCCACGACGTTGGGAGTCCAGCAGAGTTCTGACGGCATAGGCCGGACATCCTTCAATGTCCAGTGGGTGGGGGGTGTAGGGGTGTCGTGGGGGACAGCATCAGCTAGGGAACCAGGAACCACCGACCTGAGAAGGGAGATATGAAGAGAAGTTGAAATACGGTAGTCACTGGGAAGCTGTAACCTGTAAGTCACCTCATTGACCCTCTGGAGAACCTTGAACGGCCCCACAAACCGGGGGCTCAGCTTCTTACAGGGCGGACGGAGTGGGAGGTTCTTGGTAGAAAGCCAGACATGATCCCCAGGCTGGTACACAGGGGTCTCACTGCGGTGCCGGTCTGCCAGCTCCTTTTGATGGTGGAGACACCGCTGGAGTCTCACGTGAGCATCGCTCCACACTTCTTTTGTGCACCTCATCAACCCCAGGAGCTTCGGTCTGGGCCAGGGTCCATGGAGCCAGGGACGGCTGAAAACCCAGAACACACTGGAAGGGGGTCAACCCAGTGGAGGACTAATGTAGCAAGTTATGGGCGTACTCCGCCAAAAGGAATCGAGCCCACTCTCCCTGCCGGTCCTAACAGTGACTCCTCAGGAACCTCCCCAGCTCTTGGAACATCTTCTCCACCTGCCCGCTGGCTGTGAACCCGAGCTTCTCCATGAATGCTCTCCATACACGTGATGTGAATTGGGGGCCAAGGTCAGAGACGATGTCCTCCAGAAGGCCATAATGCCGGAAGATCTGCTGGAATAGTGCCTCAGCAACCTGGAGTGCAGTAGGGAGACCAGAAAGAGCGATTAAATGACAGGATTTAGAAAAATCTATCCCCAGAGGAGGGGAGATCAGAAACTGTCAGAGGAGGGGAGATCAGTATCAAAGTCAATGGATAGATGGGACCAGGGACGCTGAGGCACGGGAAGGGGAAGGAGTTTCCATACTGGAGCCTTCCGGGGGGATTTGGTTTGGCAACATACGGAATAGGAGTTGACGTAATGAGTGACGTCCTGCGCCAAGGTGGGCCACCAGTACTCCTCAGAGATGGATTGGGTAGTACGAGAAATGCCTGGATGTCCAGCTACAACAGCTGTGTGCGCCCAGGTCAGCAGCCGGTCCCTTATCCCTGTGGGAACTTGGAGGCGCTCGGGAGGACAGTTTGTGGGTGCAGACTCCCTCTCCTGAGCCTGGCAAATGTTCACATCTGTCCCAGACCACAGGCGCTACGACTCGGGAGGATAGGATAATAGGTGCATTCTGGACAAGACCATCTACCGAATCGTAGAGATGGGACAGAGCATTGGCGTTGGTGTTTTTTTAACCTGGCGATAGTTCAGCGAGAAATTGAACCTTGTGACGAAATGACCTTGACCTGACTGCATCTACATTCTTGTCATCCATCCTCACTCCCTGCGGGCTGACTTGGTAGCCTAAGAAAGAGACAGCCTTCAGATGAAATTGGCACTTCTCAGGCTTGACGAACAGGTGGTTAGCCAGGGGAGAAAAAAGGAAAAAGGTGGTTAGCCAGGAGGCGTTCCAGTACTGCTTGAACATGAGTGATGTGATCCTTCAGGGTAGCTGAGTAGATCGGGATGTCATCGATATACATGACCATCTGGCGTCCCAGCATGTCCCTGAATACCTCGTTAATGAATGCTTGACGGAGCATTGGCTAAACCAAATGGCATCACCAAGTACTCGTAGTGACCAGACATCATGCGAAACACATTCTTCCATCCATTCCCTTCCAGGATGGGGATGAGATTGTAAGCAATCCGCAGGTCCAGTTTGGTAAAGAACTGGGCCCCCACGGAGCTGTTGTATAGCTGCCGGCACCAACGGGAGAGGGTAACGGTACTTAGGTGATTTCATTGAGTCCTCTGTAATCTATACATGGACGTAACCCTCCGTAACCATCCGTCTTGGCCACAAAGAAGAAACCAGCCAACGCAGGAGAAGTGGACGTGCAGATGAAACCTTGTTGGAGCGCCTCTTGGAGTAGACGTGACCATTTCCTATAACCGAAAATAGCTTCTGGACACCAGAACAGTGATCATTAACCTCAATTTGGATGAGGATTTCTATTTCGATTAGTTTGAGGAGCAGGCCCCAATTCCCAAGACTCTGAAAACAAAAAGACAAACTGGACGTGCTCCGTTGAAGACTATGCTATCAATGGGACCTGAACAACTATAACATCCAATGTTTCTCGGAGTCGTGGCTGAACAAGGACATGGATAATATACAGTACATCTGGTTGGTTTTTCTATGCATCGGCAGGATAGAATGACAGTGACAGTGACAATGACAGGGTAAGCTCAAGGGGGGAGGTGTGGGCCTCTGTTAACAACAGCTGGTGTGCGATCTCTCGAAGTTCTGCTCACCTGAGTTTGAAAGCCCCATGATAAGCTGTAGACCATACAGTTTACCTAAAGAGTTTTCATCTATATTTTTCGTAGATGTCTATTTACCACCACAAACCGATGCTGGCACTAAGACCGAACTCAAGGAGCTGTAAAGGCCCATAAAAGCAAACAAGAAAATGCTCATCCAGAGGTGGCGTTCCTAGTGGACGGTGATTTTAAGGCAGGAAAACTGAAATCTGTCATCTCATTTCTGCCATCATGTCAACTGTGCAACTGGAGGTGAAAAAAACCTCTAGATAACCTTTACACCACACACAAAAACACATACAATGCTCTCCCTCGCCCTCCATTTGGCAAATGGATCTCAGCACAACTAATCTCAGCAAAAAAAGAAACTTCCCTTTTTTAGGACCCTGTCGTTCAAAGATATTTCATAAAAATCCAAATAACTTCACAGACATTCATTGTAAATGATTTAAACACTGTTTCCCATGCTTGTTCAAGGAACCATAAGCAATTAATTAACATGCACCTGTGGAACGGTCGTTAAGACACGAACAGCTTACAAGCGGTAGGCAATTAAGGTCACAGTTATGAAAACTTAGGACACTAAAGAGGCCTTTCTACTGACTCTAAAAAACACCAAAAGAAAGATGCCCAGGGTACCTGGATGGACAGGGAGACAGGATGGACAGCTGATCGTCCTCGCAGTGGCAGACCAAGTGTAACAAAACCTGCACAGGATCGGTACATCCAAACATCACACCTGTGGGACAGGTACAGGATGGCAACAACAACTGCCCGAGTTACACCAGGAACGAACAGTCCCTCCATTAGTGCTCAGACTGTCCGCAATAGGCCGAGAGAGGCTGGACTGAGGGCTTGTAAGGCAGGTCCTCACCAGACATTACTGGCAACAACGACGCCTATGGGCACAAACCCACTGTCGCTGGACCAGACAGGACTGGCAAAAAGTTATCTTCACTGACGAGTCACGGTTTTGTCTTACCAGGGGTGATGGTCAGATTCGCATTTATCGTCGAAGGAATAGCGTTACACCGAGGCTTGTACTCTGGAGCGTGATCGATATGGAGGTGGAGGGTCCGTCATGGTCTGAGTCGGTGTGCCACAACATCATCATACTGAGCTTATTTTCATTGCAGTCAATCTTAACACTTTGCTTTACAGGGAAGACATCCTCCTCCCTCATGTGGTACCCTTCCTGCAGGCTCATCCTGACATGACCCTCCAGCATGACAATGCCACCAGCCATACTGCTCGTTCTGTGCGTGATTTCCTGCAAGACATGAATGTCAGTGTTCTGCCATGGACAGCGAAGAGACCGGATCTCAACTTAATCCCATTGAGCAGGTCTGGGACCTGTTGGATCGGAGGGTGAGAGCTAGGGCCATTCCCCCCAGAAATGTCCGGGAACTTGCAGGTGCCTTGGTGGAAGAGTGGGGAAACATCTCACAGCAAGAACTGGCAAATCTGTTGCAGTCTATGAGGAGGAGTCCACGAGGTCCTAAACAATAACCGCCATCGATAAAAGACAGTACTGTGCAGCCATCTTCCTCGACCTGGCCAAGGCTTTCGACTCTGTAAATCACCACATTCTTATTGGCAGACTCAACAGCCTTGGTTTCTCTAATGACTGCCTCGCCTGGTTCACTAACTACTTCTCAGATAGAGTTCAGTGTGTCAGATCGGAGGGCCTGTTGTCCGGACCTCTGGCAGTCTCTATGGGGGTGCCACAGGGTTCATTTCTCGGGCTGACTCTTTTCTCTTAGGCGACATTGTTGCCAGTGATGTCTGGTGAGGACCTGCTTTACAAAAGCCCTCAGTCCAGCCTCTCTCAGCCTATTGCGGACAGTTGTTGTTGCCATCCTGTACCTGTCCCACAGGTGTGATGTTCGGATGTACCGATCCTGTGCAGGTTTTGTTACACGTGGTCTGCCACTGCAAGTACAATCAGCTGTCCATCCTGTCTCCCTGTAGCACTGTCTTAGGCATCTCACAGTACAGACATTGCAGTTTATTGCACTGGCCACATCTGTGTTACGGAGTCTAGTTGATAGGTAATCGACTAGCCGGACTGTTCCCCGGGACTCCAGTTGTAGGGATTTGTACAATGCACAAACAAGGCTATTGAACCTGACATTGGTGTCTGTCTTTATTCCTTTATCTAACATATCATACTGAAACATGGTATCAGAAGTGGCTCGGAAAACACACGTTTGTTATTTTTGTAGCTAAGTACAGTATAGGCCCAATTACGTTCCATATGCGAACACACGCCGTTTCCTACTCACAACACTGATCAACTCGTTGTTAGCTGGCTAGCTAGTCCAGCTAGTTGCTGGACAAAGACACACCATGGCACTGGCTTCCCAAGCACGAGGCCGCAGTGCAGGAGATGAAATCTTTGGCTTCATCCATGCCAGTGTTGCGCTACTACGACGTCATGAAGCCTGTCACAATCCAGAGCGACTCCAGCCAAAGGGGACTTGGATGCTGCCTTATGCAGGAAGGCCAGCCCGTTGCGTTTGCCTCGAGAGCGCTCACCCCCACCGAACAAAACTATGCACAAATTGAGAAAGAGTGCCTCAGCATCGTCTTCTCCTGCCAGCGATTCCATCACTACTTATATGGGCGAAACCTGGTCATCGCTGAAACTGACCACAAACCACTCATTGCCATATTCAGTAAACCTCTCCTCAACGCGCCCAAGAGGCTTCAAAGCATGCTCCTGACTCTGCAAAACTACAGCCTGAAGGTCATTTACAAGCCAGGACCAGAGATGTACATCAGCGGCACACTGAGCAGGGCAACAACACAATGTACAGGCAGAGGCACTGTATATCAGCGGCAGGCCATCTGTTCACTACAGCAGGAACAACAAGATGTTCAACAGATCAATCAGGCAGACTACTTAAACGTCACAGATCACCGCCTAGCCCAGATAAGGCAACACACTGACAAGGACGAACACCTACAGTCACTGAAGTCCATGGCTCTCGCAGGTTGGCCATACCTGAAAGAGGAGACACCTTTCACAGTGAGAGAATACTGGACCTTTCAAGATGAGATCAGCGTGCAAAATGGCGTCTTGTTCAGAGGTCAGAAGGTCATTATTCCCAAATCACTACGTCCAGAGATGCTTACCCGCATACACTCCAGTCACGTTGGAGGTGATGCATGCTATCGCCAGGCTCGTGAAACATTATACTGGCCAAACATGCAAGCAGAAATTAAAGACTTTGTCAGCAACTGTACCACATGCAACGAGTACGCTCATGAACAGCAAAAGGAAACCATGATGTCACACGAACTGCCCACAAGGGCCTGGCAAATCGTCAGCATGGACTTATTCAGCCACAGACAAAAGGACTATCTTCTCATCGTTGATCACTACTCTGACTTTTGGGAAATTGAACTGCTCCCTGACTTGTCTGCAGAGACGGTCATAAAGCGCTGCAAGGCGCAGTTTGCAAGGCAAGGTCAGCCTGACAAGGTAATCACGGACAATGGCCCACAATTCACTGCACAGTTCAAGCGTTTCGCCTCAGAATGGGAGTTTGACCACGTGACCTCCTCTCCAAGACACCCAAAAGCAAATGGCAAGGCAGAATCAGCTGTCAAGATTGCAAAAAACCTGTTAAGCAGGGCCTTGCGCGACAGCAATGACCCATGGAAAGCGATCTTACAGTGGAGGAACACACCCACCGAAAACATGGACGGCAGCCCAGCACAACGCCTTCTGTCCAAACGTCTGAAGACTACCATCCCCGTAGCTAACAAGCTACTTGAGCCCTGCGTCATGGTTGGCGTCACGGACAAACTGCGTCACAGAAAGCAGCTCGATAAGTGCTTCTACGACCGGACTGCTCGGGACCTACCAGAGCTGGAGATGGGTGAAACGATAAGGATGAAACCGCTGCCTGGAGACCACACAGGACTTTGGAGGCTGGGCACATGCCTGCAGAGAGTTCCACCACGTTCTTACCTGGTGGATGTTGGTGGCTCCCTCTATCGTCGCAATCGGGTGGATCTGCGTGTAGCAGAGCAGACAAACCAGAACACGCCATACACTCACCTAGATGAGCTGGATCACAGTCCAGGCCTAAGGGTAAGGGGCGCAGAATTGAGACATGGGCCAACTGAAGGTGAGGCTTCTACCCCACCAAGCTCTCCAGCTCGTGGCCCTAATCCTACCCCTGTCAGAGCCAATACTTACTCACGGGTGGGTCGGCTGTGCAAGCCACCGGACAGGCTTACTCTGTAAGCAAGGGACTGTTAACTTGCCCTCGGTTAATTAAAATCTATATTTTTTCTTAAATAATTAAATTAAAATTAAAAAAGGAAGATGATAACTGAAGTAAAAAAGAAAATGTAATGCTTTTTCTATCGTTATGACCTGACTGTTAAGAACTTAATGTTGTGCCTTTATGTTTGCACTTTCCATTGAAAAGGATGATGTTACGGAGTCTAGTTGATAGGTAATCGACTAGCCGGACTGCTCCCCGGGACTCCAGTTGTAGGGATTTGTACAATGCACAAACAAGGCTATTGAACCTGACATTGGTGTCTGTCTTTATTCCTTTATCTAACATATCATACTGAAACATGGTATCAGAAGTGGCTTGGAAAACACACGTTTGTTATTTTTGTAGCTAAGTACAGTATAGGCGCAATTACGTTCCATATGCGAACACATGCCGTTTCCTACTCACAACACTGATCAACTCGTTGTAGTACAATCAGCTGTCCATCCTGTCTCCCTGTAGCACTGTCTTAGGCATCTCACAGTACAGACATTGCAGTTTATTGCACTGGCCACATCTGTGTTACGGAGTCTAGTTGATAGGTAATCGACTAGCCGGACTGTTCCCCGGGACTCCAGTTGTAGGGATTTGTACAATGCACAAACAAGGCTATTGAACCTGACATTGGTGTCTGTCTTTATTCCTTTATCTAACATATCATACTGAAACAATCTGCATTCTTTTGCCTCCTTGCAGCATGCCTAAGGCATCTTTCTTTTGGTGTTTTTCAGAGTCAGTAGAAAGGTCTCTTTAGTGTCCCTGGTTTTCATAACTGTGACCTTAATTGCCTACTGTCTGTAAGCTGTTAGTGTCTTAACAACAGTTCCACAGGTGCATGTTCATTAATTGTTTATGGTTCATTGAACAAGCATGGGAAACCGTGTTTAAACCCTGTGAAGTTATTTGGATTTTTATGAATTATCTTTGAAAGACAGAGTCCTGAAAAAGGGACGTTTCTCTTTTTGCTGAGTTTAGTACCCTGTGTATATAGCCAAGTTATTGCTACTCATTGTCTATTTATTATTACATTTATTATTACATGCTATTACTTTTCTATTATTTCTCTATTTCTTTCTCAATTAATTGTTGGGAGGGGCCGAAAAGTAAACATTTCACTGTTTTTCTGCACCTGTTGTTTACAATGCTATTGAGAAATATAATTTGATTTGTAATGCATTGAAAGTTCTACTCCTTTTGATAGGAATTATCAAATGTATTTTCTTGTCCATCTTATTTTTCTGTTGCTAAGATATTGGTTTATTGACTGACTGCATACTGTTGGCCTGTTCCTGTCTGTTGGCCATGACGAGACCCAGCGTTCAGATGGCATTTTTGTGTGAGGTATGATGTCTTTGTATATACTGTCATCTACTGGCCATATATGAGATTGCGTATATTATAGTTGAACATGCGTGTTAGAGGGGGCGCTAGGATCCGGTTCAGGCAGTTGTGTCATTGTGAGAAAATGCCGGTTGCTGAGTCATGAAATACGTCGCTCCACGCAAGCAGCAAGAAGAATAAGGACAGTTTACTAGTGGATACAACAAGATGGCCATTATTGTTATTTTTGACTTGTAAAATCTCTTTGCGTAAAACTAGTTATTTGTTGGGAGCTTCAATTCACTAAATTGCTTTCCAGGACCAGCTTGTCTTGAGAATGTGAGTGTTGTATTAAAAGCAACAGATCTAAGCTTGCTAATGTAGATAGCTAGCTATCTTGATAGGCCAGACCGATAACGCCACACATGTATTTATTTAATTTTTATTTAACTAGGCAAGTCTCACAAATGGTAGCTAGAGAGAAACTCTACTGCTAAGGTTATTTTTGACGGTCTGTTTTTGTTGTCACATTTTTTAAAATATGTTCTGTCTGTCAAAGAGCGGGCCACCAAGAAAAACACGCTAAACAATGCCACTGGAACAAATGCATCTTGATGCCCACGACAATATCTGTAGTGCTCAAGAAATGATTCCATGAGAGCAACAACATCTGAAGCATTTGTTTAGAAAGTTCAATATCATATGACAACAAAAGCATAAACAATGGAGTAATAGGGGTTAATAGTTTTGTGCGGGTTATGATAATAAGGTACAGTTGTCGGCATACCACTGTAACCTAATTCAAGTATGTTATTTTGAATGAATATCAGTTGATGAAATGTGATGTGTTTTAAGTGCCTTGACTGAATCAGAATTAGTCCACTGCCCACCCCAGATGACTGGCTGGGGTGCTTTTAGGAGCCATGACTGAAGCACTAACCATATTGTCAAGTTCACAGCCCGATATAGCAGGGTTGGCCTGGATCTCTTAGGCCTATTAGGTCTGTTGAATGATTATACACGAGGAAGAGATGCTTGCTGTGTTTTGCTTCAAAGTACAACACACACACTTCAAGGAGATTCAATCTGCTCTTAACCCTGATTCATTAAGTAGGGTATAGCAGCAACGATCTGAAGTCACGAATGGAAGAAGTTAGACGAGTTGAATTCCATCACGAATAGCCGTTTAGAGTAGGATAAAAATAAGATCTGGTGAAAATACGAATTTCATGCAGTCAACTGTATGATTTGCTTTGCCTGTCCTGCTTTTTTAAAGTCTCTTAACATCCATGCGGACCAGGTTGATGATCCTGAGCCCTATGTGTAGGCTAATATGTCTGTTATAGTGAATACTCTCTTACCCTTCCCTGTCTCCCCAGCTTCCAGCCACCATGGTAGCAGTGCAAAGCTACTGTGAAGCCAGCGCTTCCATCTCCGAAGCCTGGCTGGAGGGCGGCATCTCGCCCTGCTTCTACTTCACCCTGGTGCCCACCGTCCTGCTTACCCTCTCCTTCTTCTTCGGCACCTTCCACTGCGTCTGCTACCGCCGCTACGGCACCGAGATGGAGCCCAAGTTCGTTCCGCGCTCGCGCCTCTATGACCTCCAACTGGCAGTCTCCCTGCTCCTCCTGCTGCAGTTCCTGGGGGGGCTGGTTTGGAGGGCGGCCGGAGGAGGGGAGCTCCCTGGCTACGTGGTGCTGTACGGCCTTCTGTCCATGCTGGGCTGGGCCTGGGCCGTGGCCCTGTTAAGGCTGGAGAGGAGGAGGGTGCTGGTGAGGGACCGGACACGTGGCCACAGCACGGTGCTGCTGCTCTTCTGGGCTGTGGCATTCTCAGCGGAGAACCTGGCCTTCGTCTCCTGGGCCAGTCCCTACTGGTGGTGGGGCCTGGAGAACACACAGCAGCAGGTGAGAGAGGACCAGTGGTATTGTTGAGGGTTTAACATTATAGAATGTCCCCAATAGAGCTGACGTAACTCCTCCCTCTACGCATCACTCAAAGAGACACGTCTTTTCTACATAATGTATTTCTATCTGAATGTTTCACATCCTTGCCTACTGAACGTGGCACTGGGGTCTGTTCAGGAGGGTGTAGCGTTAGAGGACCTTCCCGATAGAAATGTATTTGTGTTGAATAAACATGTTTAACTGTCAGGTTAAGTTGGAAATGGTGTTAGATCTGTTCCTTGTATTTCTGTCTGCATTTTTCAAACGTTTCACCTCTTTGAATTAACCCCACAGCTCAACCCTCAGTGAGGATAAACTGCCATCTCACTCCCTAGTTTCATAGAGGTTGTTAAAAACGTTAGCATATAATGTTACTGGCTATTAGTATTAAACTTAACATTGAGTTTTAACACTCCATTACACAAGTGTAATAGTGGGCTTTCTAAAAAGTAAGTTAGTTTACCCATAGGGTGTGATACTGTATCTGTGTAAATGAGTCACAGTCCTCTGTTTACTTTGTGTCATAATGTGTACAGTAGTTTACTTTGTATAGTCAGTCTGACTGTAACCACTGACTCACCTCTCCTCCAATCCTGAATGATCCAACAACTCCTGAGTAAATTACTTTTGAATGAGAACCTCGGCCTCACATTGAAGTTGGGGCAGCAGGTAGCCCAACATTTAACAGCGTTGGGCCAGTAACTGAAAGGCCGCTGGTTCGAATCCCAGAGCAGACTAGGTGACAAATCTGCCGATGTGCCCTTGAGCAATGCATTCAACCATAATTGTTCCTGTAAATCGCTCTGGATAAGAGTGTCTGCTAAATGACTAAAATGTAAATGGTATGGGTTGAATGGAGTATTGAAATGTGTTTTATGCCGTTATGCTTGTCAGTCATCACTTATTTAAAGAAATACTACACTCCAAAAAAATGAATGAATTATCAATGGACAACATACTAAAATGTAGTTTATGAGTGCAAGATTCCTTTAAAGAGTCAATCTACAATTGCTACATCTATTTTTGGACTAATGATGTATACCCATTGAGTCTTGAAGATTATAAATGATATATGCCTCATGAGTTTAGTTCAACTGTAACACCCCATGAGAACCCAACATATGAGCTTGTTTTACTTTAATGTTTAGAAACATTGTAAATGTAAACAAACGGTGTATAACCTTAAAAGATGGTTAAAACGGTCATTTTGAGACCATGGATGGTCGGTCCTTTCATCCGTTGAGTGGTTCCATTTCTCCAAGCCAAAGCTGCAGATTGCCCCGTTAAAGGTTCAGTCATGACTTAGCATTTTTCATTCATTACCTCAGGTGGAATTTTCTCTGTGGTTGATGCGCTACGTCGGCACGGGCACACTCTTCTTCCTGGGCCTGAAGGCCCCGGGATTACCACGGAGACCGTACATGCTCCTGATCAACGAGGACGAACGCGACGTGGAGGGCGGCACTGGCCAGGTAATCTAGTAATCAAATCAAATGTTATTTGTCACATGCGCCGAATACAACAGGTATAGATAGACTTTACGGTGAAATGCTTACTTATGAGCCCTTAACCAACAATGCAGTTTTTACGAAAATGGAGTTAAGAAAATATTTACTAAATTAACAGAAAAAAAAAGTAACACAATAAAATAACAATAATGAGGCTATATACAGGGGGTACCAGTGCCAAGTCAGTGTGCGGGGGTACCAGTGCCGAGTTAGTGTGCGGGGGTACAGATTAGTCGAGGTAATATGTATGTACAGATACAGTTGAAGTTTTCCCAAACGCCTGAAGGTACCACGTTCATCTGTACGAACAATAGTACACAAATATAAACACCATGGGACCACGCAGCCGTCATACCGCTCAGGCAGGAGACGCGTTCTTTCTCCCAGAGATGAACGTACTTTGGTGCGACAAGTGCAAATCAATCCCAGAACAACAGCAAAGGACCTTGTGAAGATGCTGGAAGAAACGGGTACAAAAAGTATCTATATCCACAGTAAAAACGAGTCCTATATCGACATAACCTGAAAGTCCACTCAGCAAGGAAGAAGCCACTGCTTCAAAACCGCCATAAAAAAGCCATACTACGGTTTGCAACTTTCCGTAGGGACAAAGATTGTACTTTTTGGAGAAATGTCCTCTGGTCTGATCAAAAATAGAACTGTTTGGCCATACTGACCATAGTTATGTTTGGAGGAAAAAGGGGTAGGCTTGCAAGCCGAAGAACACCATCCCAACCGTGAAGCATGGGGGTTGCAGCATCATGTTGTGGGGTACTTTGCTGCAGGAGGGACTGGTGCACTTCACAAAATAGATGGCATCATGAGAGAGGAAAATTATGTGGATATATTGAAGCAACATCTCAAGACATCAGTTAAAGCTTGGTTGCAAATGGGTCTTCCAAATGAGCAATGACCCCAAGCATTCTTCCAAAGTTCTGGCTTAAGGACAACAAAGTCAAGGTGGCATTCACAAATCCCTGACCTCAACCCTACAGAAAATATGTGGGCAGGACTGAAAAAGCGTGTGCGAGCAAGGAGGCTTAGAAACCTGACTCAGTTACACCAGCTCTGTCAGGAAGAATGGGCCAAAATTCACCCAACTTATTGTGAGAAGCTTGTGGAAGGCTACCTGAAACGTTTGACCCAAGTTAAACAATTTAAAGGCAATGCTACCAAATACTAATTGAGTGTATGTCAACTTCTGACCCACTGGGAATGTGTTGAAAGAAATAAAAGCTGAAATAAATCATTCTCTCTACTATTATTCTGGCATTTCACGTTCTTAAAATAAAGTGGTGATCCTAACTGACATAAGACTGAATTTGTACTGGGATTGAATGTCAGGAATTGTGAAAAACTGAGTTTAAATGTATTTGGCATGGTGTATGTAAACTTAAGACTTCAACTGTATGTAGGGGTAAAGTGACTGCATAGATAATAAACAGTGAGAAGCCGCAGTGTAAAGAAAGGTATAGAGGTTCTGGATGTCAGGATGCTCTCAATGGTGTAGCTGTAGAACGTTTTGAGGATCTGGGAACCCACCAATCTTTTCAGCCTCCTGAGGAGGAATAGGTGTTGTCATGCATTCTTCGCAACTGTCTTGGTGTGTTTGGACCATGATAGTTTGTTGGTGATGTGGACACCAAGGAACTTGAATCTCTAGACCCGCTCCACCACAGCCACGTCAATGGGGGCGTGTTCGCCCCTCCTTTTCCTGTAGTCCAAGATCAGCTCCTTTGTCTTGCTCACGTTGAGGGAGAGGTTGTTGTCCAGGCACCACACTGCCAGGTCTCTGACCTTCCTATAGGCTGTCTTGTCAGTGATCAGGTCTACCACTGTTGTGTCCACATCAAACTTAATGATGGTGTTGGAGTCATGCTTGGCCATGAAGACACTTGCCAGTTAGTTCACACATGCTCTGAGTACACTTCCTGGTAATCTGTCTGGAACCGCGGCCTTGTGAATGTTGACCTGTTTAAAGGTCTTCCTCACATCGGCTAGGGAGAGCGTGATCACGCAGTCATCCGGAACAGCTGGTGCTCTCCTGCATGCTTCAGTGTTGCTTGCCTCGAAACGAGCATAAAAGGCATTTAGCCTGTATGGTAGGCTCGCGTCATTGGGCAGCTCACGGATGGGTTTCCCTTTTGTAATCCGTAGTAGGTTGCAAGCCCTGCCACATCCAATGAGCATAAGAAGCCGGTGTAGTAGGATTCTATCTTAATCCTGTATTGACGCTTTGCCTGTTTGATGGTTCGTCTGAGGGCATATCAGGATTTCTTATATAAGCGTCTGGATTAGTGTCCCGCTCCTTGAAAATAGCATCTCCGGGCCTCCCGGGTGGCGCAGTGGTTAAGGGCGCTGTACTGCAGCCCCAGCTGTGCCATCAGAGTCCCTGGGTTCGCACCCAGGCTCTGTCGTAACCGGCCGCGACCGAGAGGTCCGTGGGGCGACGCACAATTGGCCTAGCGTCGCCCGGGTTAGGGGAGGGCTTGGTCGGTAGGGGTGTCCTTGTCTCATCGCGCACCAGCGACTCCTGTGGCGGGCTGGGCGCAGTGTGCGCTAACCAAGGTGGCCAGGTGCACGGTGTTTCCTCCGACACTGGTGCGGCTGGCTTCCGGGTTGGATGCGCGCTGTGTTAAGAAGCAGTGCGTCTTGGTTGGGTTGTGTATCGGAGGACGCATGACTTTCAACTTTCTAAAATATATAGCATCTCCATGGCTTCTGGTTGGGAAATGTAAGTACGGTCACTGTGGGGACGACATCATCTATGTCCTTATTGATGAAGCCGATGACTGAGGTGGTATATTCCTCAATGCCATTGGATGAATCCCGGAACCTATTCCAGTCTGCGCTAACAAAACAGTCCTGTAGCTTAGCATCTGCTTCATCTGACCACTTCAGTATTGAGCAAGTCACGGGTACTTCCTGCTTTAGTTTTTGCTTGTATGCAGGAATAGGGAGGATAGAAGTATTTTTTTCTCTCTGGTTGCACACACAATTTCTGACATGCTGGTAGAAATGAGGTCAAACCGATTTAAGTTTGCCTGCATTAAAGTCCCCGGCCACAACCCTTTTTGTTGTTGTTTATTGTCCCTGTCTGTATTTATTAAGTTCATAATAACCCCTAATATCTCTATCTGTACCCCAGCTCCTGTTGGATGGGGCAGAGGAATCCCAGTCTACCTGGCATGACTTTGGGCAGAAGGTGCGTCTGCTGGTGCCCTACATGTGGCCCAGAGGCAGCATGCTGTTACAGGGCCTGGTGCTCCTCTGCCTGTGCCTGCTGGGTCTGGAGAGGGTCATCAATGTCTTTGTGCCCATCTACTACAAGAACATTGGTGAGAGAGCATCCCTTGTTTCGTAACATCTCCCCTATATCCAGCTTTTATCTGGATGCCTTTTTAAATTCCTACTTGTTGCTGTCACAACCTTATTGGTTGCGTTGCAGGTTGTCTTTATTGGTGCTGCACGGCACATTCTCAGAAGTATTTTGTGATATCATTGAGGCTGACATGATAATCTACCCAGAAAAACTGCAGAAAAGATGACCTGGGTTTGTCAACCCTCTTTCTGTCACAGTGAATGAGCTGACTGATGGAAGCAGCTGGAAGACCTTGGCCACCACTGTGTGTGTCTACGTCTTGCTCAAGTTCCTGCAAGGTGGAGGGGCAGGTGAGTGCAGGGCTCTAAAGTTCGACCAATTTGGTCAATAATATCTTGCTTTGCGGCTAGGTTTTGTTTTGGGAGCACTGTGCAAGTATGAAATAATCTCCCAGATAATCGTTGTAATGATAAGACTTAGCTGTACCGTTGTTTCCGAGTGCCTTAGAGAAACAAGCTGGTGCGGATTCGTTAGCGCCATTGTTGCACCATTACTACAGCGAAAGCGGTTTGCTTCTCGGCTTGCTTATATATATATATTAATTTAGAGCCCTGGGTGAGTGGGAATTTCACCACCATTTTGTATTTCTCTGCTACTCCCATTCATTCCTTGAGTACTGTTATTTTAATTATCTCTCTTGTTCCCTCACTCTCTATATCTCCTCTCCCCTTTCTCCTTCTCCCCAACCCCACTCGTAACCCCCTGCCCTCTCTCTCTTTCTCTTCACTTTCCTGTACCTCACTCTCTCCCTAGGTGCGTCCGGCTTCGTCAGTAACCTGCGCTCCTTCCTGTGGATCCGCGTGCAGCAGTACACCAACCGGGTGGTGCAGGTGCGTCTGTTCAGCCACTTACACTCACTGTCTCTGCGCTGGCACCTGGGCCGACGCACCGGGGACGTCCTGCGAAGCATTGACCGCGGCACCTCCTCCATCAACAGCCTGCTCAGGTGGGTCTCCTAATAATAAATTGTGTGTGCGTGGTTTTCCGGTCCACACGTCTACATTTTTTTTAATGTACCTGTGACCAACAGATGCATATCTGTATTCCCAGTCTTGGCCTATTGGATTTATTTTCCTTATGAAATTTAACTCAGTAAAATCTTTTAAATTGTTGCATGTATGTAAATAAGATTTATGTATTTCATTTTCTGTACATTTTCAAAAATGTAATTTTTTGTAACTTTGTCATTATGGGGTATTTTGTGTGTTTTTTGTTCTCACCCATCTAAAACTCCTATTTAATCCATTTTGAATTCAGGCTGTAACGCATCAAAATGTGGAATAAGTCAAGGGGTATGAATACTCTCTGAAGGCACTGTTATTTTTATATATATATATATATATATATATATATAGTGGCGGCTCACATCTTGGTTTGATCTTGGTGTGATTACCTGATCCTCAAAGCTTCGAGAGACTTCCTCAGGGGTTTACTCAATAGTCAAAAAGAGAGATTAATCTGTTCTCCGTTCCACCTTAAAATTGAGTCAACATTCCATTTCTTCCATCACTACCAACCAGTGTGATTTTGTGACCCAACTTTGATCTCCCTGTAGTACGTCTCAGTCTTTTAGTGTCATCCTGACCTCTGGACAGTCTATGTGTTAATTCAGAGGTAAACCTGGCCTCCCGCTCATTCTCTCCACAGCTACATTGTATTCAGCATCTTCCCCACCATCGCAGATATCGTCATCTCCATCATCTACTTCATCACCTACTTCAACGCCTGGTTCGGACTCATCGTATTCGTCTGTATGTTCCTCTACCTCAGTGAGTACAAGGCCTCCTTTCCGGAGCTAACTTAGTTATTTCTATAAAGTAACAATCATCCGATCTGAGTCAAATATGTGAAATACTTTCAAATGACTTGACCTGCACCAATGGAATAGTCCCAAAAGTGTCAATTAAATCGACTCCAAGCTGAATCAATCACACCTACTTGAAAGTATTTTACATATGCATTCGACTGAGGTCTGGTAATACCAATGTAGTATTTCATAATGGTCCATCAATATATCTCTTCAGCTCTTACCATCATCATAACAGAATGGAGGACCAAGTACAGGCGAGACATGAACACCCAGGACAACAACGCAAAGTCCAAGGCGGTGGACTCCCTGCTCAACTTTGAGACGGTATCGAGATGGTCTCATTGACCTTTAACCTCAATAGTTGAATTGTGTTCATTAGGGCACGCAACAGAAAATGTTTAAAAACATTTTTGAATGGAAAATGTAAAAAGTCCAGGTAGTCCCTCCCAGTTTGTCTGTTTTGATGCCAAATGGACACATGAAGATTCCCTCAAACATATTGCATTTTTTGCAGCTTCAGAGTTGCTTCATGGCTGTGATTGTAATGTTTATCTAACAGGTGAAGTACTACAACGCAGAGAATTACGAGGTGAACCGTTTTGAGGACGCTATTCTGAAGTATCAGGTAATCCAGGCTATAGATGTAAAACTCTGAAGAGTTTAAAATATAGATATGTGTAAAGTTGCACCAGAGCGTTTGCTTAGGTTATTAAGGTCAATTCCAGTTCCACATTTTATTTGTCACATGCACAGTCCCAAGTCCCCAGCGAAAATCGGCTTTTCATTCATATGACTTTCATTTATCTGTCCAGCCTTTCATATTTTGCCTCACAAAGTTTATTTTATTTTATTTTTGTTATCAGGACAACCAGGGCTACAAGTAGGACAACCAGGGCTACAAGTAGGACAACCAGGGCTACAAGTAGGACAACCAGGGCTACACAAAACAATTTGACATAAACAGTTGCATTAATGAGTTTTATTGACAAATGTCAATAATAAAAAATAAGGTCAGCCAAAGCAAAAACCTGATAAAAATGTATTTATATGAACACTAAGTACAGAAGTTGTTCATTGGGAAATGAATATCCAACTAGTCAGTGACAACTGTGTGGAGTTTGTTACAGCAATTATGTACGCTTATTACAGTATTGTAGACACTTTGTCCTGGGATTTCCTATGATCTTCTATGTAGAAGAACCCCTTACCTTCTAATGACTTGTGTGGCCTGTGAGTGTTCGTGGGAGTCTTAGCTTTTCCTATACTGTATAGCTTTTAATAGTTTGTAGCTCCAAACCATTCGGGCTCTACAGATGTTTTTGTTTAAAAAACCCTGCCCTGGTCCCCTTCGAGATCCACCCTTGTCTCACAAATACCGCCTCAACCTCCGTTAATCACAGACTATGGATGCAGAAGAAATAGACAAATCCAATGTTACAACCCAGAAGTCTATATCTCAAACACACAATCTATAAAATGTGTTAGAAATTAAAGTCCTAAATCACACCTTCATTATGGTGGGACTCATTGTGTTAACTTGCAAGCCCTACCCAGCAGTGCAGTATTCAATATCAAAAAAGTATAACTGATAAGAAAATGTTTTATAATAACACAAGAAGTAAGAGCGGAATCTGTATACAGAGTACATTTACAATGTTCAGGGATACTGGAGTATATGAAGTAGATATTCACATGTAGGCAGTGATTAGGAGAAAGTGACTGGTAGCAGGATAAATAATAATATTAGTAAACAGGATGGCAGAAGCATGTGGGTGTGGGTGGGGGTGTGTGTGTGTGTGTGTAAGAGTGTCAGGTGTGACAGTGGGATGGATGCACAGTGCCTTCAGAAAGTATTCATACCCCTTGACTTATTCCACATCTTGTTTTAAGTCTGAATTCAAAATGTATGAAATAAAACAAATTCTCACCCATCTCCACACAGTACCCCTTGGCAGAGTGAAAAAATGACAGAGTGGAAATGTGTCTTGAGACATTTTTTCAAATGTATTTCAAATGAAATACAGAAATATAAAATGGATGTGAATATTTACACTCAGGAGTCAATACTTTGTAGGAGCACTTTTGGCAGTGATTACAGCTGAGTGTCTTTCTGGGTAGGTCTCTAAGAACTTTGCATCATTTGCCCTTTTTTTTATTCTTATAAAAATGATTTTAGCTCAGTCAAATTGGTTGTTGATCATTGCTAGACAACCATTTTCAGGTCTTGCCTTTTAAAGTAGATTTAAGTCAAAACTTTAACTCAGCCACTCAGGACCATGTACTGTCTTCTTGGTAAGCAACTTATTTTCCTGCTGAAAGGTTAATTCATCTCCCCAGTGTCTGGTGGAAGGCAGACTAATCCAGGTTTTCCTCAATGATTTTGCCTGAGCTTAGTTCCGTTCTGTAAAAAAAAAAAGCATTCTGAAAAAATCTCCAGTCCTTAATGATTACAAGCATACCCATAACATGATGCAGCCACCACTATGCTTGAAAATATGGAGAGTTACAGTACTCTGTTAATTGCTCTGATAACATTTCTTGCATTATTACTTTAGTGCCTGGTTGGAAACAGGATGCATGTTTTAGAATATTTGTATTCCGTACAGGCTTCCTTCTTTTCACTCTGTCAATTAGGTTAGTATTGTGGAGTAACTACAATGTTGTCCATCCTCAGATTTCTTCTGTCACAGCCATGTAACTGTTTTAAAGTCACCATTGGCTTCATGGTGAAATCCCTGAGGGGTTTCCTTCCTCTCCGGCAACTGAGTTAGGAAGGATGCCTGTATTTTTGTAGTGACTTGGTGTATTGATACACCATCCAAAGTGTAGCTAATAACTTCACCATGCTCAAAGGGATGTTTGCAGGGTTTTTTTATCTACCAATTTTCCAATGCCTCGCAAAATTGGAAAATCTCCCTGGTTCTTGTGGTTGAATCTGTGTTTGAAATTCGCTGCTTGACTGAGGGACCTTACAGATAATTGCATGTGTGGGGTACAGAGATAAGGTAGTTGTTCAAAAATCATGTTTAACACTTATTGCACACAGAGTGGGTCCATGCAACTAGTGTGACTTTTTAAGCACATTTAGACTTGCCATAACAAAGGGGTTAAATACTTATTGACACAAGACATTTCAGCTTTTCATGTTGAATTAATTTGTAAAATTGTCAAATTATAATTCCACATTTTGGGGTATTGTGTGTAGGCCAGTGACAAAAAATCAAATTGAATCCATTTTAAATTCAGGCTGTAACACAATAAAAAAGGCATTGTAGATGTAAACAGGGCTAAAAAGTGACTGGTAGCAGAAATATTTAAATACTTATGGAAAAATACTAGTGATAATATATACATGTAACAGTGACCAGTAACATGATGAATAGATATATATGAAATGTGTTTTGACCACATCAGAAGCATAGTTAAATTGAGCTTTCCACCATTAATGATGTTCTAGGATTTTGGAACTGCAACCAGCAGACATTGCTTTAGCTTTTGTATCTCTATTTTCCTGGTTCTAGGTCTGTTCAGCAGTGCAAACAGACAGCACAAACAGATCTGGGACCAGACTATAACTCTTTTGATTGTAATGTTGCATTTATGACCTGTTTGTCTGTCTGTCCCCTCCCGTCCTAGATCTCAGAATGGAAGACACAAGCATCTCTGGCCTTCCTGAACCAGACACAGAACTTGATCATCGGTTCAGGCCTATTGGCCGGGTCACTGCTGTGTGCCTACTTTGTCCAGGAGGGCAAGTTTAAGGTACTGAGCTCGGAGCCCTTGCTAGCTTAAAGGGAAAGTTTTTAGTATTTTATAAATTAATGTTAGATGGTTCCTCCCCTTGACAATAGTCTATGAGCCGGGACTGTAATCTATAATCCATTCTGTAATCTATAATCCAATCTATAATCCTATAATAATTTTTTTTGATAAATAACCACTTTCCGGGTGAGAAACAATTTAACATGAAGTTGTGAAATACTGAAGTTCCCCGTTAAAGGCTTAGATACTCATTCTACTACCCTTTTCACACTATCGGGCCGCCTGAAAACAAACTGCCCTGGCTCTTTTCACATTGTCCGTATCAGCACGGTTCCAGCAACTACGGTTAAATGTCTGGATGTGTAACCTGACCAGTGCAGCTTGGTTTGGCTCGGAAGTGTGAAAAGCCCTGTTGACCCACCTCAAACTCTCTCCACTCTGTTGTTTTTCGAACTCTGTCCTACATTAGATTAGAAAACGTTATTGTACTCTAATTAGGAAATTATTTGTAACTTGCCCAGCCAACAAAAGCAATTAATACAAATGCAAAACAGACATTGCATCACTACAAGGCCATGCAGCCTTGTTACTGTATGCATGTTTGAACATGTGCTAAAAAACTTCCCTTTGACACAGTGTTGTGGTATTGCATGTTTTTCTCAGTAATACATGTGGTGTATGAAGTATACATTCAAGTCAGCTGCTGTGAACTTTAGCCTGGTTAAACCAAACTGAACGAAGTGAAACAATAGTGAGCCAAGTGTTCAGTCTGGTTTAACCAGGCTAATGCACTCTATCTCCAGGTTGGAGACTTTGTTCTCTTCGGCACCTACATCATCCAGCTCTACACCCCTCTCAACTGGTTTGGAACCTACTACAGGTGAGAGGAGTTATGGGCTGGGTTTCAATTCTACTTCCTGTCATCCTTCCCTAGTCTCTTATGCCTATCACTTACAGCTAAATGGACTAGATGAGTTTCCACCATATTGCTTCCACATGTCTTGTCTAGATCAAGAAAGACACAAGCAAATTAAGCTAGACTATTGACACAGATCGATGAAAGGCATTGTTTACACAACAGGTGCTCTTTATAATACATACGTCCTCATCCTCCACAGAATGATCCAGAGCTCCTTTATCGACATGGAGAGCATGTTTAAGCTCTTTACAGAGGAAGAGGAGGTAATTTTGAAATTGGTTATCAATGACCAGCTTTTTGGTGTGTATGGGAGATTCTCAATTGGAAAAGCCTGTCCTCTCCTCCGCTCCTCCGTCCTCTGTGACAGGCAACCGATAAGTGATCGAGAAGTGCCAATTCGTAAGTAGGTAGTCTTCTCCCATCCTCGATTACCTACTTCGACAGAGGATGCACAATAGTGTCCTCGTGGCAGGTAGCTTGGAAGTGTTTTAAAATCCCTTTGAATCAGGTTTTGTTTTCTCAGAGGAGAAGAGCATGTACACATTTAAAAACAATGCACTACGTATACTTTTATCTATAAAATGTCTTGCACCACTAGAATATTTAGTTTTTAATCACTTTACACATTTATTTTTTCTGTACATATCATTTTCCTGGTGATGTGTGAGTGGAGAAAGAGTCTCATTTTTTATTTGTTTCCATGTTCCTTCTCCTCGCCACCTCTTTGATTACTTTCAACGTTTTTCAAATGAGGCGAGGGTAGAAGAGAGGAGGCAGGAGGCAAGCAAAACCAATCGAGATTCTCCCTATGTCAGAATCTAATCTTTGCATTTCATTATGGGAAATGTATTTTTTGTAGTTTTTATGTGCTTTATCTTGATTTCTCTTCAGGTCAAGGATGCGGTGAACGCAGGGAACCTTCTCTATAAACTGGGAAAAGTGGAGTTTGAGAATGTATACTTTAACTACACTGACGGGTAAGTCCTAAGATTTAAAAAATGTATATTCAGGTCTCGTTTGGACTGATGTGTAGGCTATACACAGAGACTGATTCAGAAACAGTTTGATGAATAATCATAGTTGTGGTAGTTCCAGCTTTCTCCTTTGAATTGGGACGTAGGTCTGGGTGCCTTGTAAGGATCCGACGGTGAGTGGGTAATCTACCTTTACAATCGGTCCTATGAGCCAACAATCAATCATTGGATAAAAAAATAGACAAACTACGAGCACGTTTATCGTACCAATGGGACATGAAAAACTGTAATATTGGTCTCCCGGGTGGCGCAGTGGTCTAAGGCACTGCATTGCAGTGCTAGCTGTTCCACCAGAGACTCTGGGTTTGAGCCCAGGCTCTGTCGCAGCCGGCCGCGACCGGGAGGTCCATGGGGCGTAGCACAATTGGCCTAGCGCCGTCCGGATTAGGGAGAGTTTGGCAGGTAGGGATATCCTTGTGTTGTGTTTCGAAACACAACCCAACCAAACTGCTTCTTAACACCAACCCGGAAGCCAGCCGCACCACTGTGTCGGAGGAAACACCGTACACCTAGCGACCTGGTCAGCGCGCACGGCGCCCGGCCCGCCACAGGAGTTGCTAGGGCGTGATGAGACAAGGATATCCCTACCGGCCAAACTCTCCCTAACCCGGACGACGCTAGGCCAAACGCATGGCTCTCGACCTTCGTCTCTCCCGAGCCCGTACGGGAGTTGTAGCGATGAGACAAGACAGTAACAATTGGATACTACGAAATTGGGGAGAAAAAGTATATTTAAACTGTAATATCTTACAGCCAAGTCGTGGCTGAACGATGACATGAATAACATACAGCTAGCTGGTTTTACGCTTTTTCGGCAGAATAGATCAAGGGGTGGCGGTCTATGTATATTTTGTCTATGTATATTTTTAAACAACAGCTGGTGCATATTTTATCTATGTATATTTTTAAACAACAGCTGGTACATGAAATCTAAGGAAGTCTCAAGGTTTTGCTCTCTTGAGGTAGAGTATCTCATGAAAAGCGTAAAACCCGCTAGCTCTCTTGGTAAATAATGTGGTCATCTATATTTTTCTTACTGTCTATTTACCACCACAAACCGATGCTGGCACCAAGACAACACTCAATGAGCTGGCCATAAGCAGACAGGAAAATACTCATCCAGAGGCGGCATCTACCAGCATGTTAAATGTGCAACCAGAGGGTTTTTCCCTCTGACCACCTTTACTCCACACACAGAGACGCGTACAAAGCGCTCCATCGCCCTCCATTTAGCAAATCTGACCATAATTATATCCTTCTGATTCCTGCTGACAAGCAAAAACTAAAGCACCAGTGACTCAGTCAATAAAAAAAGTGCTCAGATGAAGCAGATGCTAAGCTACAGGACTGTTTTGTTAGCACAGACTGGAATATGTTTCGGGATTCTTCCGATGGCAGTACACCACATCAGTCACTGGGTTCATCAATAAGTGCATTGATGATGTCGTCCCCACAGTGACTGTACGTACATACCTCAACCAGAAGCCATGGATTACATCTAAAGGGTAGAGCCTCCGCTTTCAAGGAGCGGGACTCTAACCCGGAAGCGATTGTTGCCTTTATAAGAAATCCCGTTTTTGCCCAGTGACATAAGCCTACCAGACGAGCTAAATAACTTCTATGCGCTCTTCGAGGCAAGTAACACTGAAACATGCATGAGAGCATTAGCTGTTCTAGATGACTGTGATCACGCTCTCCATAGCCAATGTGAGTAAGACCTTTAAAGAGGTCAACATTCACAAGGCCGCAGGGCCAAAAAAGATTACCAGGACGTGTACTCCAAGCATGCGCTGACCAACTGGCTAGTGTCTTCACTGACATTTTCAACCTGTCCCTGACTGAGTCTGTAATACCAACATGTTTCAAGAAGATCACCATAGTGCCTGTGCCCAAGAACACTAAGGTAATCTGCCTAAATTACTACCAACCCGTAGCACTCACGTCGGTAGTGCTTTGAAAGGCTGGTCATGGCTCACATCAACACCATTATCCCAGAAACCCTAGACCCACTCCACTTTGCATACCGCCCCAACAGATCCACAGATGATGCCATCTCTATTGCGTTCCACACTGCCATTTCCCACCTGGACGAAAAGGAACACCTATGTGAGAATGCTATTCATTGACTACAGCTCAGCATTCAACACCATAGTCCCTCAAAGATCATCACTAGGCTAAGGATCCTGGGACTAAACACCTCCCTCTGCAACTGGATCCTGGACTTCCTGACCGGCTGCCCCCAGGTGGTAAGGGTAGGTAACAACACATCCGCCACACTGATCCTCAACACGGGGGCCCCTCAGGTGTGCGTTCTTAGTCTCCTCCTATACTCCCTGTTCACTCATGACTGCCATGAAAACAACCTCTCCCTCAATGTGATCAAGACACAAGAAGATGATTGTGGACTACAGGAAAAGGAGGACCGAGCACGCCCCCATTCTCATCGACGGGGCTGTAGTGGAACAGGTTGAGAGCTTCAAGTTCCTTGGTATCTACATCAACAAACTGTCATGGTCCAAACACACCAAGACAGTTGTGAAGAGGGCATGACAAAGCCTATTCACCCTCAGGAGACTGAAAAGATTTGGCATGGGTCCTCAGATCCTCAGTTCTACAGCTGCACCATGGAGAGCATGGTTGCATCACCGCCTGGTATTTCAACTGCTCGACCTCCGACCGCAAGGCACTACGGAGGGTAGTGCGTACGGCCCAGTATACCAAACGGTGTCAGAGGAAGGCCCTAAGAATTGTCAGACTCCAGCCATCGATTTAATTCTACCTACATGTACATATTACCTCAAATAACCGGTGTCCCCGCACATTGACTCGGTACCCCCTGTATATAGCCTCGCTATTGTTATTTTACTGCTGCTGTTTAATTATTTGTTACTTGTATTTTTTACTTATCTATTTTTTTACTTAACCAACGGTGCAGTTTTTAGAAAAAATAAGTGTTAAGGGCTTGAAAGTAAGCATGTGACAAATAACATTTGATTTGATTAAATATATATTTTGTGCTTCTGTGTGTGTTTTTTTTTTTAAGGAAGGAGATCCTTAAGGATGTATCATTTACTGTGCAGCCAGGCCAGACTGTTGCATTGGTAAGATTGGATTCCAAGCTTCCGATCATTACCCAGATATTCCGCACACTTGAGTAGTGTTTGATTTCTCTCTATCAGTCATGTGATGGTTTATGTCCGGACCATGTGTAGTACAGCTGTTTCTTGCTTCTCAACAGTTTGTGTGTTTGTTGACATCCCTAGGTTGGCCAGTCAGGGTGTGGTAAGAGTACCATCCTTCGCTTGCTCTTCCGTTTCTACGACGTCCAGGGAGGATGCATCCGCATCGATGGCCAGGATATCTCTAAGGTGAGTAATTTGCCCAGTTGCAAGAGAATAGTTCCCAGACATAGTGCCTTGTTAGCACATGCTGTATATAACATTAGGTTTGTTACACATTGGTCTTCTATTTCAGTTATACAGTATTGTTAATATGATACACCTGGGTCGTGTTCATTAGGCACCAAATTAAGAAAAAAACATTATTATCTGGATGTTTGAAAACATTTTTTTCATTGCGTGACCTAGTGAACTTGACCTTGTATTAATATAGAGTAATCTGAGCCTCTTGGTATCTGGGTGCAGGTGAAGCAGGTGTCTCTGCGTGCCCACATCGGCGTGGTGCCCCAGGACACGGTCCTCTTCAACGACAACATCCGCAACAACATCCGCTACGGACGTATCTCTGCCAGCGACCACGAAGTGGAGGAGGCGGCAATCGCCGCGGACATTCACGAGAAGATCCAGACGTTCCCAGAAGGTACCGAAATAAAACGGTCTCTTTCGATGGTTTCCCGGACACCAATTTAAGCCTTGTCCAAGACTAAAAAAATGATTTCAATGGAGATTCTCTATTGAGTCCAGGACTAGGCTTAATCTGTGCCTGGAAACCAGAGCTGTATGTTGTCATTATATTTATGTTTGTAGTTAACCTGAAAGTGGCTTATGGGTTTCAATATTGTTGTTTTAAGGGTTTGTGTAGGTGTTTTGTATTTACCAACCACATTTGCCGAAGCATTTTGACATCTAAATCTCCTCAAACAAGTGGGGAGATTTGCGGAGTTCACACAGTAGCTGTCGGGCTGTCATTGTTACTGTATGAGGTGAGTGACGTTTGTGTCTGTGTTGTCTCTGTCTGTCCCCCTACCCAGGATACGACACCCAGGTGGGCGAGAGGGGTCTGAAGCTGAGCGGGGGGGAGAAGCAGAGGGTGGCTATCGCCCGCACCATCCTCAAGGCCCCTCAGATCATCCTGCTGGATGAGGTAAACTTTCAGGAAGGTCCAACAGGAGGCTCAATGACCCTGTTCAGATAGGTATAGCGTGAAGATGATCTTGGGTTAGTTGAATTTTTTTCTTCTATTTTTGGTTAGGTTTAGGATTGTGTAGGGGAAGCTGGTCCTAGATCTTTACCAAGGTGAAACTTCACCCCGGAGCATTCAAATACTTAAAAAACACACACTTCCTCCCTCCTCTCCTTGAAGATATCGCTGAGCTTTCACAAATTGATAGGTGAACAAAGGGTTGCAAAGGGTAATAAACTTTCTGTTAAATATCTGGAATTTTTCCATGGGAATTTTGCTTAAATTCATTAATAAAAGTTAGCTTATAACAGTGAACCTTTTTTGTGGGATACACATAAGGCAACTCTAGGTATTGTGGCATATTTTGGTTAAATTATCCCCAATTCAATGCAATTGCAACTCTCTGCATGCACAGTGCATTCTTCCATCACATGTACAGTTCACTCTTCCATCACATGTACAGATGATTCTCAAGATCTTGCACACTAATGAGATGCTATTGAGTCCACACTACTACACTGTCTAAGCCAAGGACTACATGCTTTCTGGTAAGTTTTGATTACAATACTGGGTGGGGTGAATATATTTTATATGACATACATGATTTTTTGTTAACTAGTAAATAGTAGCCTACAGCAAAGTGTGTTTAAATCATTTCTAAGTTAACAATATCTGCTAGTTAGCTTTTGCTACCATGTGGGTTTTAGCTTGCTTGAGCACGCTATCTGAGGAGTGTTAATTCACCTGTTCCCAAACATGTTTAATTAAAAATAAAAATAAATCTTACAAAGGAGTTGTTTAATCTAACTGCTTAACTATTTATCTGTACATGGAATTTTATTTTTTATTTTTTTTACTAATTTTTTCTAGTCTTTACAGGAAAATGCCATGGGCACTATCTGATGTGTGGAGACATTTCACTGCAGCTAATGTAGAAGGAAAAGCTGTGTACATTTGCAAATACTGTGCCAAATCATGTGTGAAGAATGCAACAAAGATGCAGAATCATCTGGCCAAGTGCATAAAGTTCCCTCAGCGCTCAAAACAAGCAGCCTCTGACAAAAGTCCCTCTACTTCTATGATGAATCAGACACCTTATCGATAGCAACAGCTCATGGTCCTCCTGGAATCAGAGGTTACGTAATCAGAGAAATGCTGATGAATGTCTTGCTCGAGCTGTGTATGGCAATGTGTATTGGAAGAGATTTCTGAATATCCTTCGCCCAGCGTACACCCCTCCAACCAGACATGCTTTATCTACTAATTTGCTGGATGCAGAGTTCAACAGAGTTCAAGTGAAGGTCAAGCAAATCATAGAGAAAGCAGACTGTATTGTAATCATCTCTGATGGGTGGTCGAATGTTCATGGGCAAGGAATTATTAACTACATCATCTTCACCCCTTAACCAGTAGTCTACAAGAGCACAGACACAAGGGACAACAGACACACCGGTCTCTACATTGCAGATGAGCTGAAGGCAGTCATCAATGACCTTGGACCACAGAAGGTATTTGCACTGGTGACAGACAATGCTGCGAACATGAAGGCTGCTTGGTCTAAAGTGGAGGAGTCCTACTCTCACATAACACCCATTGGCTGTGCTCCTCAAGGACACAATGGCACTGAAAACAATGCATACACTCTACAAGAGAGCCAAGGAAATGGTTAGGTATGTAAAGGGTCATCAAGTTATAGCAGCAATCTACCTCACCAAGCAAAGTGAGAAGAATAAGAGCACCACATTGAAGCTGCCCAGCAACACCCATTGGGGTGGTATTGTCATCATTGACAGTCTCCTGGAGAGGAAGGAGTCTCTCCAAGAAATGGCCATATCACAGTCTGCCGATATGGACAGCCCCATAGAGAGGATCCTCCTGGATTATGTATTTTGGGAGAGAGGGGTGAACAGCCTGAAAATCCTGAAACCTATAGCAGTAGCCATTGCACAGATTGAGGGAGAAAATGCTATCCTGTCTGATGTTCAGACTCTGCTTGCAGATGTAAGAGAAGAAATACGGACTGCCCTGCCCACTACACTGTTGCTCCAAGCAGAGGAAACTGCAGTTCTGAAATACATCAAAAAGCGTGAAGACTTCTGCCTGAAGCCCATACACGCCGCAGCGTACATGTTGGACCCCAAGTATGTTGGCAAGAGCATCCTGTCTGGCGCAGAGATCAACAAGGCTTATGGTGTCATTACTACCGTGTCTCACTACCTTGGCCTGGATGAGGGCAAGGATCTTGGCAATCTGGCGAGTACACTTCCAAGCAAGAGCTTTGGGGTGGAGATGCCAACATATCGTGCCAACATATCTCATCAGCCACCTGGTGGAAGGGACATTGTGGATCTTGGGCTCTTTCCCCTGTTGCCTCCATCATCCTCCAAATCCCACCATCATCAGCCTCCTCAGAGCGCAACTGGTCCTTGTTTGGGAACACACACCAAAGCACGCAACATGCAACGGTTAGGACATCTACTTTGTGCATGACACAAGTAATTTTTCCAACAATTGTTTACAGACAGATTATTTCACTTATAGTTTATTGTATCACAATTCCAGTGGGTCAGAAGTTTACATACACTAAGTTGATGGTGCCTTTGAACAGCTTGGAACATTCCAGAAAATGATGTCATGGCTTTAGAAGCTTCTGATAGGCTAATTGACATCATTTGAGTCAATTGGAGGTGTACCTGTGGATGTATTTCAAGGCCTACCTTCAAACTCAGTGCCGTTTTGCTTGACATTATGGGAAAATCTAAAGAAATCAGCCAAGACCTCAGGAAAACAATTTAGACCTCCAGAAGTCTGGTTCATTCTTGGGAGAAATTTCCTCACACCTGAAGGTACCACGTTCATTTGTACAAACAATAGTACACAAGTATAAACACCATAGGACCACACAGCCATCATACCGCTCAGGAAGGAGACGCGTTTTGTCTCCTAGAGATGAATGTACTTTGGTGCGAAAAGTGCAAATGAATCCCAGAACAACAGCAAATGACCTTGTGAAGATGCTGGAGGAAACGGGTATAAAAGTATCTATATCCACAGTAAAACAAGTCCTATATCGACATAACCTGAAAGGCCGCTCAGCAAGGAAGAACCACTGCTCCAAAACCCCCATAAAAAAGCCTGACTACGGTTTGCAACTTTACATGGGGACAAAGATTGTACTTTTTGGAGAGATGTCCTCTGGTTTGATGAAACAACAAAAATAGAACTGTTTGGCCATAATGACCATCGTTATGTTTGGAGGGAAAAGGGGGAGGCTTGCAAGCCAAAGGACACCATCCCAACCGTGAAGCACCGGGGCGGCAGCATCATGATGTGGCAGTGCTTTGCTGCAGGAGGGACTGGTGCACTACACAAAATAGATGGCATCATGAGGGAGGAAACGTATGTGGATATATTGAAGCAACATCTCAAGACATCAGTCGGGAAGTTAAAGCTTGGTCGCAAATGGTTCTTCCAAATGGACAGTGACCCCAAGCATACTTCCAAAGTTGTGGCAAAGTGGCTTAAGGACAACAATGTCAAGGTATTGGAGTGGCCATCACAAAGCCCTGACCTCAATCCTATGGAACATTTGTGGGCAGAACTGAAAAAGCGTGTGCGAGCAAGGAGGCCTACAAACCTGACTCCGTTTCACCAGCTCTGTCAGGAGGAATGGGCCAAAGTTCACCCAGCTTGTGGAAGGCTACCTGAAACGTTTGACCCAAGCTAAACAATTTAAAGGCAATGCTACCAAATACTAATTGAGTGTATGTAAACTTTTGACCCACTGGGAATGTGATGAAAGAAATAAAAGCTGAAATAAATCATTCTCTCTACTATTATTCTGACATTTCACATTCTTAAAATGAAGTGGTGATCCTAACTGACATAAGACTGCATTTTTACTGGGATTGAATGTCAGGAATTGTGAACAACCTATTTTAAATGTACTTGGTTAAGGTGTATGTAAACTTCCAACTTCAATATGTTAAATGTTTTTGGGAGATGCAATGGATAATTGGGGATCATTCAGTATTCCCTTTATTTTATTATTCATTGAAATCATCCCATGTGAAGAGTCAACTCATTTAATTAAAGTTCAATTCGTAACTAAATTGTATTTTTTATTTCTATTGGAAGGATTTAATCATTTGCAATTATGTCTACTTATGACAAGGTAAAAGGTTTATGTTTCTGTCTCCATATGATATGGTAAATATATCCAATTCAAAAAACATCTACATTTAAATAGTATTAATATTACTTTGCATATATTTGTGTTTATTCCCATATTTTCCCACGGAAAGTTTCCACCTCTGAATATTCCCCAAAATGTGCAACCCTAGGTGAACGCATTGGCTCTATCACTTAGCTTTCACCAGTCCAGCCATGTCAGATCAGATATTTCTTCAAGAACGAGACGAAGCAAAGATGCATTCTTCACATATTTGAAGAGGGACAATGTTTGCCCCCACACCACTGATCCCCTTTCGTATTGTGTTACAGTGGATTAATACGAGTTCACCAAACTCGAATATGTTACTTATCTCGTAAAGTTTTCCCTCTGCACAGGCCACATCTGCTCTCGACACACAGACGGAGCGCAACATTCAGGCGTCGCTCACCAAAGTGTGCTCCAATCGGACCACCATCGTCGTGGCTCACAGGTATGCGATGGCTCTCAGTTGGAACAAGATGCATGTATAGAGGGAACCCATACAGTATGATCAGTGGAGGCTGAGGGGAGGACGGCTCATAATAATGGCTAGAACGGAGCGAATGGAATTGCATCATGATGTGTTGGATACCATTCCACTCCAGCCATTACCATGAGCCTGTCCTCCTCAATTAAGGTGCCAACAACCTCCTGTGATTAGGACACACACATTTCCCCCCCTCTAATGCTGAGTTTGTATGGTTTGGATCTGTCCGGTCTGTAGTCAGATTGTGAATTGTCTGTCTTCAGGTTGTCGACCATCATCGGTGCCAACCAGATTCTTGTACTAAGTGACGGTCAGATAGCAGAGCGAGGACGGTGAGTTGAATGGTTGAAAGAGTGTTTGTTCGATTGCTGCACACTCCACAAGCCTATTCCAATCAAAATATTGTTTTATGCTCTTCAAGAAACAAACATCTAAAGAATGTATGTAAATGCCAAGAATGGGACAGGCCAATGTTGGATGCTTCTCACACTATAGTTCTATTCTCAACACCATATAGTGGGAACATCTTGACATTGTACTTGATGATGGTAATGGTGATTGTGTGTCCCCATTGTAACTACATATTCTCTACTTTCTTCCTCCCAGGCATGATGAGCTGCTAGCTAAGGAAGGGTTGTACTGTGACATGTGGATGAAGCAGCAACAGGCACAGGACTCCGACTCAGCCTCTGACACCGAAGCCAAAGACAGGAAGTCTGAGAAACTACAGCCCCCATCAGTCACTGCAGGCCACAGGAGCCACTGAGTCTTGAGTGAGAGGTCAAGAATATGTAGACATTGTGAGGAGACAGAGGAGGACAAAAGTCTGTTTTGTATTTTTTAGGGTATCCGTCCATCGAGGTTAATTCTGTTATGAGTAAAATTTTAAGCACATATTTATTGGGTATTTTATGTTTGATCATTCAATCAAAATGTTTGTACAGTGAATGCCTCAGGCCAGTTGTTTTTAAGTGTATTCAGGATCGTGTTCATTAGGTTAATTAACAGATGTTTTTTTTTTTTTAAGTAGTCCCCCCCCCCTTTCTGCAAGTTATGGGCACGTTTAGAAGCCAAATGTTCCCTCCCCTTCCAAAATTTTAACGATGCAAACACCTGCAAAATCATGATTTCTCCAAATGATCCGTGGCTGTTGTCTCATCCCACAGTCTGTTGAAAAACACTACTGTACCAGTTATGTTACGTGCGTCTGTGCATGAGTGATTAGTGCCGACTGATTCAGTATAATCCGTCTTCTTGCTGTCTGAAGTCGTTTGATTGCAGCCGTCCACAGAAGCGGCAGCAAGTCCAAAGTAGACGAATACCTTAAGCGCAGGTATCGGCAGTTTGGCACAGTCTCACGACACTTTAAATGGTTGACTAATGTTTAGGGGTTGAGAAGTGAATTTGTTGTATTTACAGCAGATCTTATTGAACAGGTTCATTGTAAATGAGATTTTTAGAGCTGCATCAATTTTACTCAAATCAGACTTGGGTATTGTCATGTACAGTACAGTCTAGGTGTTGACTGATACATGTAAAACTTTGAATTGTCACCAATGGTGATCAATAAGAACTACTGGCAGTATATTAAAGAGAACAGAATCGATAGAATTTACAAAATTAGTAGCGGAAAAGCAAACCTTTATCTATGAATGAACCCAATCCTCAAGCCTGTATGCTGCTACCCGTTTTGAGTACAGAACTACTGTCAAGTGTATCTTTATTTTAATGGAAGAAATTAGTCTGTTTGAATTTGTAAATATCTATGCCTTGCATTCCCAAGGCAGTGTGGAGTTTGTCAGTATCTGTTGATAATAATCACACTCCATTTATTCATTGTCAAATTCTGTTTAATTGATTTTAAAAAGGGCCATAAGGGAAGATATAGCCATTTAGCTGAACTTTAGTTTATTTGAGAGAGAATGGGGACTTTAAATCTATGTTAAGTCTCCTAGGGTTACAGGTTTGGGGTTGAATTGGAAACTGTCTGCATTAATCAAGGGGACGTGAAAACTAACATACTTACCATCCATATAGTGCAGAGCAGACTTTACATCATGAAAAGTTATTGCAGACTGTGAAATAAATAGATGAATCTCAAATGCATTTGAGCATTTGTGACTGCAGAAGTAATACCAAAGAGCTAGAGTTGTTCTGCTACCAAATAATTGCTCCACCACTACAGCAGTCAATCATTTGTAGGTGTACAATGTGCACAAATTGGTGCAGTCAAATTATTTACACTAATGCACCATGAATTTGAAATGTTATCTGTGACATGAGTGACATTGACACCACAGGAGGTTGGTGGCACCTTCATTGGGGAGAACGGGCTTGTGGCAATGGCTGGAGCGGATAGGTGGAATGGTATCAAATACATGTTTGATGCCGTTCCATTTGTGCCTTCCAGAAATGTTTGTAAAGATATTAACTGCTTTGACACAATGTCAAACATTTTTGAAATGTGATTTGGGGGCATAGTTTGTCTGTAGTGTGATCTTTGCCTTTGGAAGAGTGACCATGTGTGTGGGTGTGACATCTGTCCATGCCTGGAAGTCAAATACATCAATGGTTTGTTTTTTCTTTGTATATATGTTAATAAATTGTATAATTAAAGATGTATAATGACAAAGTGGGCTCTGTTTTTGCTAATTTACCGTATTGATAGCTTTATATTATTAGACATTTTGTATCCATACAGTACGTTGCATAACTGTTCTCGAAACGGTTCCCTCCCTCCATCTCAGCTGCTGATTGGTTTTATAAGCGGGCTTGTCAGACGTCACAACGGGGGTTACTGTTGTGCTAGGTAGCTAGCCTGAGTAATACCAGGCGCCGTTTTATATATATAATTTTTTTTCCCCAACTCGAGTTTTCTATTTCTACTATTTGGCTAATGTTGGATAGACCAGCATGGATTTCGACGAATTGTTTAGTGAACGAGCATTTCAGTTTTCTGACTTTCAGGAGTTTACGGTAAGTTAGCCTATCATGGCGAGTGACGCTAGCTGAGTTGGCTAGTTTAGGTGGTTAAATATGACCGCAAACGGGTTGATGTGACCTATTTGTCAATAATCGCATTTTAAATATGCATACCAGGTTAAACAAAACATGTTGTATGCCTTATAATTGAACATCAAAACACGGCAAGGTTAACGCTTACTGGACAGTATTGTACTAGCTCACGCGTTTAACGAAGCTAACCAGCCTGCTAACGTTAGCTACATGTGATTGTGGCTGTTCTGGATTTAGGTGACAACTCGTGAAGTTGAAGCGAACGTTAACCTCGTAGAACGGTAGCCAGCAAATACAGTAGGATAACCGACTATAAGAGGCAATTTGTGGGATTGCTAACTTATTCCAACCGTGTTGACATGACTTGGTTGTGTAAAGTTGGCTAACTTGACGTTAGCTAGCTAACATTATTTTAGGTTCGTTTTTGTCATGTCGGCCCTTCGCTCAATGATTCACTTTGCTCTCTGATCTGCCTTCACAGTTTCTTCCTGGACATCAGAAACTGTCAGAGAGAGTGCGGAAGCGATTGTACTATGGCCTGGAGCAAGACGGGTCTCCAGATTCCCTTTCCTGTCCTGTTACAGGTTAGCTATTCTGTCTGTCAGGTTATGTCCTGTCCGCGTGTGACTGTGTTGTGAATTTGATTGATTTGATTCTTATGTTCGGAAAATGATTTCTAGATATTGCTGTGGAACTCCTTCAGAAATCTGCCCCGAGCCCAATTCGAAAACTGCACAAGAAATATGCTGCTCATGTCGCGAGGTATGTTGTCAGTGAGTGTTGACACTTGTTATCCTTTCTGGGCGTGTAATGGTCTCCATAACTTAATGCAGGTGGTCTGATTTTCAGGGAGGCGTGCATCTCTCCATGTGCCATGATGTTGGCCCTGGTCTACATCGAAAGGCTACGACACAGGAACCCCGAATACCTGCAAAAGATCTCCTCCTCGGACCTCTTCCTTATCTCCATGGTATGTGGGCCAAAGTTTGGATGCGTCTGAAATGGCACCCTATTCCCTTTTGTAGTGTACTGCTTATGACCAGACCCAAGATCTGCATTTCACTGTTTGTCTACACCTGTTGTTTACGAAAGCATGTGACACCATTTTTTAAAATTAATTGGAATGGGTGCCATTTGTGACTCACCGGTTGTCCCGCCAGAATTAGGCAAAGGCTATTTAGCCCATGTGATAAGTATTAGGTCATCTCACCAGAATTAGGCCATGGCTATGCATGTGATGGGGACAGTACAGCTTGTTATGAACATGGGTGTCTGTAATTGCTGGGCATGTATGTCCCAGACCCATATACTACACCCAATTCTTGTTCAATTTAGAATTTCCCGCAGCCACCCGCAATGTGTTTTTAGACCAGGGGTAGACGTAAGAGTGTGTCTGGGAAAGCATCCTGTCATGTTATCAAATCACATTTTACTCGTCACGCACAGTTTACAGCAGGTACAGAAGATGCAGCAAAAAATGCTTATGTGACAATGCAGTACATCAGTCAATAACAATGTTCAAGTCAAAAAATAAAAAGTAATAGAATTAATCAGATGGAACCTCCTGTGTAGTATGTGTGAGGAGATGGATGCAAACACAACTTGCTTTCTATGACATATGGACTGATCTTAACCTCCTTTCCTCCAGATGGTTGCCAGCAAGTATTTGTACGACGAAGGGGAGGATGAGGAGGTGTTCAACGACGAGTGGGGGGCAGCTGGGAAACTGGACGTCCAGACTGTCAACACCCTGGAGATGAATTTCCTCGACGCCATTGTAAGTTATACGTAGTATTACATACTACACCACAGGCCCAGAAACTTGTGGTCCTACTCAGAGCCATACAGTGCCTTGCGAAAGTATTCAGCCCCCTTGAACTTTGCGACCTTTTGCCACATTTCAGGCTTCAAACATAAAGATCTATAACTGTATTTTTTTGTGAAGAATCAACAAGTGGGACACAATCATGAAGTGGAACGACATTTATTGGATATTTCAAACTTTTTTAACAAATCAAAAAACTGAAATTGGGCGTGCAAAATTATTCAGCCCCTTTACTTTCAGTGCAGCAAACTCTCTCTAGTTCAGTGAGGATCTCTGAATGATCCAATGTTGACCTAAATGATAAATACAATCCACCTGTATGTAAACTGAAATGGAAGGAGTATCAGACCACTGCAAATCTACCAAGACCTGGCCGTCCCTCTAAACTTTCAGCTCATACAAGGAGAAGACTGATCAGAGATGCAGCCAAGAGGCCCATGATCACTCTGGATGAACTGCAGAGATCTACAGCTGAGGTGGGAGACTCTGTCCATAGGACAACAATCAGTCGTATATTGCACAAATCTGGCCTTTATGGAAGAGTGGCAAGAAGAAAGCCATTTCTTAAAGATATCCATAAAAAGTGTTGTTTAGAGTTTGCCACAAGCCACCTGGGAAACACACCAAACATGTGGAAGAAGGTGCTCTGGTCAGATGAAACCAAAATTGAACTTTTTGGCAACAATGCAAAACGTTATGTTTGGTGTAAAAGCAGCACAGCCCATCACCCTGAACACACCATCCCCACTGTCAAACATGGTGGTGGCAGCATCATGGTTTGGGCCTGCTTTTCTTCAGCAGGGACAGGGAAGATGGTTAAAATTGATGGGAAGATGGATGGAGCCAAATACAGGACCATTCTGGAAGAACCTGAAGGAGTCTGCAAAAGACCTGATACTGGGACGGAGATTTGTCTTCCAACAAGACAATGATCCAAAACATTAAGCAAAATCTACAATGGAATGGTTCAAAAATAAACATATCCAGGTGTTAGAATGGCCAAGTCAAAGTCCAGACCTGAATCCAATCGAGAATCTGTGGAAAGAACTGAAATCTGCTGTTCACAAATGCTCTCCATCCAACCTCACTGAGCTCGAGCTGTTTTGCAAGGAGGAATGGGAAAACATTTCAGTCTCTCGATGTGCAAAACTGATAGAGACATACCCCAAGCGACTTACAGCTGTAATCGCAGCAAAAGGTGGCGCTACAAAGTATTAACTTAAGGGGGCTGAATAATTTTGCACGCCCAATTTTTCAGTTTTTGATTTGTTAAAAGTTTGAAATATCCAATAAATGTCGTTCCACTTCATGATTGTGTCCCACTTGTTGTTGATTCTTCACACAAAAAATATAGTTTTATATCTTTATGTTTGAAGCCTGAAATGTGGCAAAAGGTCGCAAAGTTCAAGGGGGCCGAATACTTTCGCAAGGCACTGTATATTTAATAGTGGTGTGTGGGTCAACTGTTAGTTGAGGGTCAACTGTTAGTCCGTCCGTCCGTCCCCCCCCTGGCAGAACACTTTTTTTGACAGAAGGTGCAGGATTATTTTTATTTTTTTGCCTGATTTTAGATATGTTTCTGCTAAAAAATTCTGACATTTTGGTAGGCTTTTTTTAGCCATCTTGTCTATAATTAGATACATGCAGCTTCTCTTCTGTCATTGTTTCCCTAGAAGACTAAATAAACCCTTGCTCACCAGAATAATGTCATAAATCGATAGAAGGAATGCTTCAAATTAGTTGACATTGGTAAAAATGTTCTGTTGTCTCTGCTTCTTTAATGGAGCAAAGACGTTCAGGAACCGGGAGAAAATATTTTCTGTGTAAATTTCCAAATAGCATCAGTGTGACTGACTGGTTGTAAGGAAGTAGGAAGCTGTGAAAATGACAAAGATAAAGATAGCACCTCTACAGAAGATATATAACTGCGCATTCACTTTCTCTCAAGATGCTGAAAGAAAGAAATCATATTTCTCATCCTTTTCGAGTCAAAATGTTTCCTACATTTGGTGTATCATTTTATTGCAAGAAATGCTCAATTCTGCTGGAGTTAATATTAAGGCTGTGTGAGAGGTTATAAACCTAAAGTCTGTTTCCATTTAACCCATCTGAACAGTAGGCTACAGTTCCCTTGAAGTGTCATATTTGAAAGTGTAGCGCCTCACAATCATCACGCATAACATAGCCGGCTATCATCCTCTTTTACCACTTCACCAAATCTTTTCCAAACATTACTTTTCTTTCTATTCTTTATTTTCAACTCTCCATTTCATAGCTTTTCTCTTATTGAATTTAACTCGACATTGTCACTTTTTCTGCCTGGCCCCTTCCCAAAAGCATTTTACGATTGGGGTGTATGCGGGGGGGTGTGACTTTGAAAGTTTCTTCAAGTGCAGTTCAAAAAACCATCAAGCGCTATGATGAAACTGGCTCTCATGAGGACTGCCACAAGAAAGGAAGACCCAGAGTTACCTCTGCTGCAGAGGATAAGTTCATTAGAGTTAGAGTAACAGACACATCTCAACATCAGCAGACCTTCATGGTCAAATTGCTGCAAAGAAACCACTACTAAAGGACACCAATATGAAGAGACTTGCTTGGGCCAAGAAACACGAGCAATTGACATTAGACCGGTGGAAATCTGTCCTTTGGTCTGATGAGTTCAAACTGTGTCTTTTTGAGAAGCAGAGTAGGTGAACGGATGATCTCTGCATGTGTGAATCCCACCGTGAAGCATTTAGGAGGTGTGGAGGTGCATTGCTGGTGACACTCAGTGATTTATTTAGAATTCAAGGCACACTTGACCAGCATGGCTCCCACAGCATTCTGCAGCAATCCCATCTGGTTTGCGCTTAGTGGGACTATCATTTGTTTTTCAACAGGACAATTGCCCAACACACCTCCAGGCTGTGTAAGGACTATTTGACGAAGAACGGAGAGTGCTGCATCAGATGACCTGGCCTCCACAATCCCCTGACATCAACCCAATTTGAGATGGTTTCAGTTGAGTTGGACCACAGAGTGACGGAAAAGCAGCCAACAAGTATTCAGCATACAATATGTAGGAACTCCTTCAAGACTGTTGGAAAAGCATTCCTCATGAAGCTGGTTGAGAGAATGCCAAGAGTGCGCAAAGCTGTCAAGGCAAAGGGTGGCTACTTTGAAGAATCTCAAATATAGAATATATTTTGATTTGTTTAACACTTTATGTTTTCTACATGTGGTGTTTTGATGTCTTTGCTATTATTCTACAATGTCAAAAATGGTACAAATAAACAAAACACAACCTTTGAATGAGTAGGCGTGTCCAAACTCTTCAAGTTAACTAAGGGGTAAAACTCTGGGAAGTTGAGTGGAGTTCGCTCTCGTGCTTCTCTGCGCAAGCTGCGCACCCCCCCCACTCCCCCTGTCATCCACACAATATTTCATGACCCTAGACCCACCCGCCTGCTGTTATAACCACAGGGACTGTAGTTTGTGTCAACCCGCCCATCACTAATTTTTAAATCCCATTGTACTGTATTTGTATGGCCATAATTTACAATCTGACAGCTGCTCTCACTTCTGTGTTTCAGGAGTGGAGCCTCTTCACTGAGCCCGGGGACTACTTTGGCATACTGAATCAACTCGAAACCAGGTTTGTGGTTCTTGTTTTCACAGATAGTTTTTCATGCTAGTGCAGGTTTCCCCAACGGTTGCCCTGCGAGCCGAATTTGGCCCGTGGGTCATTTTTATTTGGCCACCTAAGTTTGTTGTTGAACGTAAAAACACCAGCAAAATATTTCCATGCGTTTTTAATTCTGTAACTCTGTTCCAAAGTATTCCTATGCATAATAGAGATACAGTATATGTGATCGTATACAAATGTATGCCAGATTTGAAATGATTGTTTTAGTCAAATATTTTATCTGTTTGGGCTTCTTGTAAAAAAAAAAACAAATTGGCCTGTGTGTCAGGGTGGGTGTGTGACTCCTAATGCATTAGAAACACAAGAAGCTATGAAGGGTTGGGAATGTCATAGAGACTTCTATTTTTGTAGGCCCTGTGATTTTTTTTCAGAGAATAACTAAATTAGTAGTGTCAAGTTCTTGTGGTAATTTGCCTGGCATAGGGACTGTAGATCTGATACAGAGCTAACTGCTAGTTCAAACAAAGGGTGGGTTGTGTGTGTCACATGCGCGTAGTCATTTGTTTGCCAGACTCTGTTCTACGTCCATCTCTCTCTCTGTGTTTGCATAGAGTGTGTGTATTAACTCAGGCCTGTTGTGACTCCAGTATTGCAGAGAAGCAGGGGATGAAGCGAGGCTGGTTCACCTACACCGACCTCTGTGTGCTACTGGAGCAGGCGGCGTGGCGACAGGCTCTGACAGCCATCTACCTGCACTTTGCCAAGGTGAGGAAGGGCAGGGGCAGTGGGGTGCACTGAAGGACTGAGTTGTGGGTCATGCTCAGTATGGGCACACTGTAGCAGAACATTTTGAACTAGAAAATAGCATTTCTTATTTGACACGTTCAGGTAGTATGTTTTTTTTTTTTCCTGTTTTGTGCCGAATGGACACGACGCTAGTCTCAAACTCACCTGAAAGTAACATGTCAATGTCATGGAAATTCTTACACAGGGACACTCAAAGTCAATCTTAAATGAATCATTGTTTGTCAGCGCGCTGGAGAGTTTCCATCAAACTTAATGCACCATAGTGAACATCTGTCAGAAGCTCTGCTGAGGCAGTCTCAGCAGTTGTCTTATATACGGATATACACAGACAACTTATATTTGCATAAGTAATTCAATACTGGGTCATACATGTGACCAATACCTCGCAAGGCTTCTTCTCTCTAAGCTGGGACCTTGAAACTGAATTATCTTTTGTTTTCAAAACAAGGTTTGAGCCTACTGACAAATTGTAGATACTGATAAGTGAGGAAATTGGTTATTAGAACAGCACATGAATAGAACACAGAAATTAGTTATAAGAAAAGCACAAGTATAACATCGCATCAATTTCCGAAAACTGCAAATTGCAGAAACCCACGTAGACTGTGTTGATTGAAAGAAGCAACACTTTTGAAAGTAGTCAGTTTGGGGGGGAAAGGAAAAACATAATGAAAGAAATCTACTAAATCCACGTCCTCACCTCTCTCCAGGTGACCTGCATGCTGGGGCTGGTGTATCTGACCAGTGTCGCGGGCCTTATCGCCACCAGCCTCCCCAGGAGCAGCCAGCCCCTGGCCCCAGTCCGCCAAGTCCACCTGCTGAGCTCCAGCCTCTCTCCACCACCACTAGGCCTGCTCCCAGTCCCAGAGACCACCAGTCCAGCATCCGACCTCCCTCGCTGCTGCGTCTTGGGCAACGACAGTCACAACCGCCGGCCTGGCACTCTGCACACCCACGACGACCACAACCACGGCTCGCCAACCTCCTCCCAGACCTCTATACTGTGTCTATGGGGCTCTATCCTCACTTCGCTAAGCCACACTGACCCCCACCCCCAGCCTGACACTGAACCAGCCTTGTCCACCTCCTCTCTGCACTGCCCCGGCTGCCAGGTTACAGTGGGGAGCCTCCCTCCTGGCTCCATCCAGTGCGGCGCACAGAACACCTCTGCTCCGCTACTAGAGCCTGGACACCCTGGCCACCCGGCAGCACCGTGGCTGGCCCCTGCCCCCCTCCTCTACGGAGCTGCCCCGATGCTCCTGGACTCCCGTCTGACTGGCATGGCACAGCTCCGTGTCGGACCCTGCTGCCCACAGTTCATGCTGCCCATCGAGAAAGCCCCATCTCTCCTCATGCCCAGCTAGATGCAGACGGACAAAACAAGCCACTATCGTTACCCTTCAATGACGCCGGACTCCAAATGAAACCAGCTGGTTTTTCAGAATGCATCCGTTGCAGTGAAAGGAAAGTGACATTTTGTTTTGTATGTGCTTTTGTTTGTTGCATATACTGTCTAAATTTGAGATGAGGGCCCATAAAGGTGAGTAGCACATTTTGTACAGTGGTTTTCCAGCTGAATTGGTGTAAATAAGTAAGATGAACTCATAACAGCGTGAGATCTGAGTTCTGTGCTCAGGCACTTATCTTTTCAAATTTTTATTTTTCAAAGGTTGGATCACGCAGCTTTTCAATGGGTGTTTCTAGAAGGTGTGTACATGGCAAACTAATATTTCATGTTTGGTTTAAAAATACACAAAAATATGTCTAAGCATGACTACCGTACTCACACAGCGTTTGTTACTACCTAATCTTTAGCCTTGGGTACCAGATTTGTTCGTGGAATGATGGAACAAACAGACTGGTACCCAGGCTACCTACACTTTACCTATGTTTGAAAATGGGGGGGGGGGGAATGTGGGGGTTGGGCTAAGTCATGTTGTTAGATGGAAGAGTTCAGTTTTGATGTGACATCATAGCCATTTGAGAATGTTGAGAAAGTAAGTTGTCTCCACAAAAGCAAGGCTGCTTTCTAAGTCAGTACTGTAGTGCTTTAAGAAGGGAGTCAATTTAGCCTGGTGCCAGATCTTTTTGTGCTCTTGCAAACTCTTGCTCTCCTTGTCAAGCCAAACATTGCATGACAATGAGCGAGTGACTAGGAGTTGGATTGATGGCACAAACAGACTTACACTCAAGCTAGAGACAACTAGCTTGCCTACATTTGATTTGCCATGGAGTCTTTGGGTCATTATTTTTCTCAGTTATTGCAGTTATTTTTAACATATTTATGCTTTTTTGGGGGTTTGTTAATAATAACTAGACCAGCAAAGCCACAGATGGCTACTGGTCCCTGCACTGAACAACAGTAGAGATTCATTTATTTTTATTATTCCCGTGGGGGGGGGGGGGACGACGACATTAAATTCATATCTCAGTATGGCTGCCCCTCAAGTCTTGTTCATTAGGGCACATCATAGCGAAATGCTTTAAACCGCTTTGCAACAGTAAACGAACATTTGTTTCTGAACATGACCCTGAACTCTGATAGCACTGGGTGAGATGCAACTCTGAGAGTGTAGCTTTTTTTTCAATTTTTTTTTCAAGTAACTATTTATTTTACCATGACAGAATGCAGTGGCGCTCTCTGATTTCATGGTTTTCCAACAGAATGCCACCCAACTGAAATAGGTCATAACCATAAGCGTTTTGAATACGATGGCGCTTGACATCAAACATGATTGTTTTGGAAATGTATCTAATGATTGCAATTTTCATCCAATAACCTTTTCATGGAAACCTAACATCCTCATATGGGTGAGTTGTATTGTGCAAAACACAAATTTTCATTAAAACATTATTATTATTTTTTTAAGATCTGTTTTTCAATTTTTTTCAATTAATTAGTATCCCTCTTTAACATACCCATTTGGTTGGGGAGACCTGACCAACAGTAAAAGTCACTCATACACCATTTTGTCTTCTCTTCCTGCTCAAAAATGGAAAATGTCTTCTTTCTGCATAGAAATAGAATTCCTCGAATGGGGATATCCATTCTTGAATGGGGATGTAAATTCTAAGTCATACTGTTTCTATGTGTCTCATCTTGGGAAAACAGTTAGCACTTCTCATATTTTTCTACTCAAGATAAATTCCCTAGCAAGAAACTATGATTATTTCAACATTTGACTTGGTTTTACATAGACACGTTTCTAAATAAAACCTTTTTCAAATCGGCCTGAGATTTTGAAGCATGAAATCCTTGAATTTTGTAAACAATGTACAAAACATTCAATGTGTAGAAATCTGTAATAAAATGTTTGACCCTTAAAAGGTTTGGTTTTCATTTGTCATTTATGTCTGTATTGCTGTTCACGTGGTCCACTTTGACAGACTGTATGTAATGTGAGTTGTCAACATTGTGAGATGAATAGCTTAGTCTTGGCACGCGCACACACACACCCTAGAAAGCAATATGCCATTTGAGCTCACATCTAGGGAACTGCAAAGGCGCTGATCTGCATGTGTGGTGTCAAGCAAGGCGACATTAACCTGGTCACAGATTTGTTTGGGCTATCTTACCAATTCACACAGTCTTTGTCAAAACTGCACAAACAGATCTGGGACCAGGCTAAGGCACTGTCACCTAAGCCATCAGCTTTTGGAATCTCAATTGTATTTCTTTCATTCCTCACTTCTTCGTCTCCTCAAATGCAGTGGAGTAGAATATATGGCGTTCCTGCCCTGTGGGCTGTATTCACAAAGCAATTCAGAGAAGGACTGCTAATCAAGGATCAGGTTTCACCTCTTATTGTCATCTAAATGCTAAGGACCCTGGGACTAAACACCTCCCTCTGCAACTGGATCCTGGACTTCCTGACGGGACGCCCCCAGGTGGTAAAGGTAGGTAACAACACATCCGTCACGCTGATCCTCAACACGGGCCCCTTGGGTGCGTGTTCAATCCCCTCTACTCCCTGTTCACTCACGACTGCATGGACCGAGCACGACCCCATTCTCATCATCGGGGCTGTAGTAGAGCAGGTTGAGAGCTTCAAGTTCCTTGGTGTCCACATCACCAACAAACTGTCCTGGTCCAAACACACCAAGACAGTTGTGAAGAGGGCACGATAAAGCCCTCTCAGGAGACTGAAAAGATTCGGCATGGGTCCTCAGATCCTCAAAAGGTTCTACAGCGGCACCATCGAGAGCATGACATGACTGACTGGTTGCATCACTGCCAGGTATGGTAACTGCTTGGCCTCTGACCGCAATGCACTACAGAGGGTAGTGCGTACAGCCTAGTACATCACTGGGGCCAAGCTTCCTGCCATCCAGGACCTCTATACCAGGCGGTGTTGGAGGAAGGCCCTAAAAATGCCACCCTAATCATAGACTGTTCTCTCTGCTACCACACGGAAAGCGGTACTGGAACGCCAAGTCTATGTCCAAAAGGCTTCTTAACAGCTTCTACCCCCAAGCCATAAAACTCCTGAACAACTAATCAAATGGCTTCCCAGACCCCTCTTACTCTGCTGCTTCTCTCTGTTTATTATCTATGCATAGTCACTTTAACTCCTACATATTACATCAATTTGCTCGACTAACCGGTGTCCCCGCACATTGACTCTGTACCGGTACCCCTTTTATGTAGCCTCGCTATTATTTTACTGCTGCCCTTTAATTATTATTTGTTACTTTTATTTTCTATTTTTTTACTTATCTATTTTTTACCTTACACTTATTTTTCTTAAACTTCTTAAAGCATTGGCTGGTTAAGGGCTTGGTAAGAAAACATTTCACTGTAAGGTTGTATTCGGTGCATGTGACAGACGATTTGATTTGATTTTAAAAGGCTAAACTTGATCCTAGATCAGCCCTCCTACTCTGAGACTCTTTGTGAACGTGAGCCCCAATCTTCTCCAATGTGTTCTGAGAAGGAGAGTGCATGTGAGGAATCAAGGAAACACAATAAAAATGCCATTTTCCCAGCAACAACTTTGCACAACATAGTGTACTTCACCTCATTTCCTTTCATTGCTGCTGTCCTCAAGCTTGTGCAAATAATGAACAAGACAATGCCAATGGGAACGGGAAGCCATTACACCTGAATCAAAACAGTCAACATCGTTGCACCCATCACCAGAGTCATGGCACATCTTTCGAAACACTGCAGCACCTCTATTGCATTATACTTAGGGCACATATCCATATCACAACACAACACGTCATTTTGACTGCTGTGCCTCATGTAGTCCTAGTCTGCGTGAGCATTTCTGACACTGCTTCTGTGCTAAATATCAGATCAGTTACAATGCCTGGAAAAATGTTTTACACAACTCGGGAACCACATCAACAACACACTGTAATCGGCCCAAAATCCGAAACAGAAGAGACAGAAACTATGCAGAATATGTCAGAGAGGAATGTACCCACCCCTCTTCTATCTGCGCCTCTCCCCTCACCCCCGCCCCCATCCCCTTGGCCCTCTGCATACCACTTGAGACTCCTGCTCCTAATATAGACCCAACTGGTTTGTGGGATAGGCAGGGGGAGAGGAGCCTGCGTGTAGCAGGACCTAGCGTTTTGTTGTTGGGTGCGTAGTGCCCAACTCTTTCATGAAGAAAAGACATAAGGCAGGTAGGTCATGGAACAGTTGGCTGGATTTGTGTTTGAGAAGTGTGTGTAGGACTGAAACATGTAGGACTACCAAGAATAAAGCTGTGGTAAAAAAAGTCTATTGGATTGTAAAAACAGCGTTTTTGGTTTAGAGCTTAGTTCACCTTGATCCTGAGTGTTTTTCCCTCGAAGGTTCATTCCAGCAGATTTTAGAGCACTATTATCAAGGTGTTATGGAGTGATTCAGGTTGTTGTTCACCTCCCCATAACTTCAGAGGCCGATGCTGAGATGTACATGAAGTTCATGAAAAGTCATTGCTGCTATGAGACCATTCCAACCGGTCATATTTGACACAACACTACAAGTAAGAGTCCAATGTCCTGTAACTCACTTGTATGTTGAAACTGAACAATACAGAATAAGGGGGAGAAAGAAGAAGAAGGAAAACGAGTCCAGGGTCATGTTCAATAGGGCACATCGCAGCAAAACGTTTTACAACAGGTTACAGGAAACCAAGAATCGGTGTTCTTATTGGAGAAATTCACGTAATGCCTCCCCGTTTTAGAACATATTCTTCCTGCTGAACTCAACACAGATATTTAATCCCCCTCCACGTCCCAAGGGAAAGGTCATGGTCCCTTTTGTTATGACATTTCAAGTCCTCTTTCCTGTAACCACAGCTACAATTATAGCAGTTTTCCCTTTTCCCTGCAGCAATATTTTATGTGCGGCCCCCTCATTCCTGCTGTCCTAAAACATGTCCATGTCCATGCCAATAGTGATAAGAGCTCTCTCTCTCTCTCTCTCTCTATTGTCCTAACAGTTATCCCGACTATAACAGATTTCATCAACATTCTCCATCAATACTACAGGTCCCCATTGGTGTGTATTTTAACCAAATGCAAGTCAATATCCCAGGCATAAGAATGTTTCACATTTCATGTCCAAATCATCCCAATGTGTCTGAAATGGATTGTGTAGCTCAATAAACGTGCTTTAAGATGATTTGGACATGAAAAATGCTAATAACGGGGATATTGACCAGCATTGATTTTTTGACCAAAATTCTTAAATGTTAGCCTTTGGTGACAGTGACCAGGTAAACAAAACCAAAGCATGGATTGCTGTCTTGCCTTGTCCATAAATTGCTTAAAGGGTAAGGAAACCCTTTTGTAATTTGGGTGGACTATCCCTTTAAGCCTTGACCATCCTCTCCCCATACTGTCCTCATCCTGTCCCCATCCTCTCCCAATCGTGCCCTCCATCCTCTCTCCATCCTGTCCCTATCTTACCCCCCATCCTGCCCCATTGCTCTCTCCATCCTCTCCTCCCCCTTTCCACTCCTCATCCTGTTCCCATCCTTTCCCCTCAGGTCCATCGGCTGGTCCTGGTGGACAAAGAGGACGTGTGTGCAGGGAGATCATCTCTCTCTCCGACCTGCTCCAGGCCGTGGTGTTAACCCCGGCAGGTAATGACACCCTTTTAGCCTCAAAACACCTGTGGGAGTCAGGACCTCTTGCCCTACCTCCATCTTCCACCGCCTCTAGCCCCACCTCCCCGGCCCAGGTAGGTACACTCTTTTTCTCTCCTCCCCCCAATCCCCCCCAGCTCACTGACTGGCTGTCAGACACGCTTCTTTGACCCCCCCCCCCCCCCCCCAACAGCTGCTGCTGCTATACGTTGCCCCCTGTTTCTCTGAGCTTCAGCCACGTATCAACCCCGAAGCACCAACATGCAAGTGGGCACACACGCACATGCACACACACACACACACATGCACACACAGAAAGGGTGATGATGACCTCTGACCTATCGTTCCCTGCTTGCCTGATGCATGGGGTGAAGGATAAATCCAATGATGTTCAGAAGGAGTGGAATCTTGAAGATTCCAAGCCTTTGTGGTTGACATTCTATGGACTAGCTGTAGCTTAAAGTTACAGTATGGCACTAGAGGAATGTGGTGATGTATCTGCATAAAGATGTGATGATATCCAATTTGAACTGCGTGCCAAATGGCACCCTATCCCGTCTAGTGTAGTGTACTACTTTTGACCATTGTCCATAGGGCTCAGGTTGAAAAGTTTAAAAAAAATATCTTGGCTTGTGCAAGCCGGAACGGCTCATAGGAGCACGAGCCTATCTCCTGTTTCTGTAGTGTGAGGCAGCTTGATAGACAAGTACATCCCCTGGACAGGACTCTAGTCTATCTCAGGTCAGTAGTGCACCTATAGGTAATAGGGTGCCATTTGGGATGCAACCGTGTTGTACATTTGCATCTCTCAGATTGGTTTGTGTCTATGGCAAGGATCTGTATGGAGCGTATTATCTACATTTATGCTGATATAATGCACACAACCTTTTTTTAATCATATGCTTTGGTTATAATCATTCTAATAATATATATATAATCTCCACTGTTGTTTTTTTCTTTTCCAGAGATTTCAAGCAAATCAAACTGAGATCACTAGAGAACAATGTGAAGTGGATGAAAAGGGAGACCGTTTTCAAAATGTCATCGTACTGCTGTGGAGAGAAACATAATCTGCAACAATCAACTGTATCAGTTGAGTTCAATAAAACACAATTGTCCTTAGTTGCATTTTTATCAAATTGATGATGTAAGTTTGTGTTGCGCTGAATATGTGCTTTATTAAACATGTTCTAATCAATTTTACTTGTTTTTTTATAATGGACTTGCACAATGGATTTCACTGTTTTATGTAAGCTTTTCAGGGTAAGAAGTGGAGAAAGAAATATAAATTGTATTTTATGAAACAGTGGATAGCAGTATCCAATTTATCCAGCAGATGTCAGTAAATAGCTATTGTTTTCGCGAAACCAAGAGGGTAGTAAACAAGGAAGCACGTGACATGCTGAGCCTGTAAACTGTGTGTCCACTAGATAGCATAGCTACAAAGTCAAAAATGGCTGCATAGTAAGAATGAATGAAAAACACATTTTTCGTTTTGGTCTTAAATTAAGGTTAGGCATAAGATTACCAGGGTGGTTGGGGTTAAGTTTAAAATCACATTTGAAGAAGAGCGATAGTAGAAATGGGCCTGGTTTCTGACTTTGTGGCTGTGGTAAGTAGTGACGAGCAGTAACATCGGGGTCCTACTTTTTTTTTTGGTTAACAGTGACGGGCCTGCGTGGATCTATCCGCCTATCCATACCCCGTGATCACCAAAACAACATAACAAAGTGGGGGGGAAAAATGGCGAGTGGAGAGGAGGCTAGACGCCCCTCGGTTTCTTCCTCTGCCGTCCTCGAGGACCTGTTCCCTGCCGGAGGATCAGAGCCAGTATGTGGGGACGAGAACCCTGAGCTTGTGCAACTGCGAGAGCGTCTCCAAGGCTGGCTATCGCAATATGAGCCGTTGCTGTTATGGGTGCAGAGGCTGCTTGTTTGGGAAAGGCCGCTCTACAGCATCTTTGTTGCGCTCACGCTGAACACCTTGTTCTGGTAATGCTAAAATCATTAGTAAGAATCACTCATGTCATCGGTGATGTTGCCCTGGAATGGGAAGATGCACTGTCGCGACTGTTTTAGCTTGGTGGTAGTAACGCCAGCTAGCTACTTGCTGAAGTGTCGCTAGATTGAATGACAGCGAGACCTCGATAATCCCTCGGACGACAGCGACACTAGCTCGCTGCCTAATTAGCTATTTAATGCTGTCAGTTGGTAGTTTGGCATGCCAAAATGTACCCTGCTAGTATCAATTAAATGAATAACGTTTAGCCAAATACCGTACATTAGCTACAAGTTCGCTATCTTTGAAATAACAGTACCTAGTTGACAGCGGTCTAATCTAGCTACCTTGCTAACAAGACGTTTTGGAGCGTTCGGATAGAAATGTGTAAATGTAGAACAAACATTCCTCTCCGACATGTAAGACCAAGGAATCATGATGGCTGTAATTTATATCTGCAACGTTTGACAACTGAACGTGGCCAAGTTGACAGTTCTGTTTCATGTATTGTCCTGAACCAGGACAGAGGGCTAGCTGACAGTCTATTCACTCCTGTGGCTAGCTAGCTACTTAACGTTAGCAAATAGCTAGGAACATTTTAAAATGGCATGGGTTGTTTTCATGTGTGTTTTACAGGCTTCTGTCTTCGACGTCCCTGCGTCCTCTCTTCCTCCTGAGTCTTTCCATTCTAGGGCTCATGCAGCTGGAGAGATGGAAGCATAAATTACCTCTTACAACCGGTAAGTAAGTTCATAGTAGGTGCATGCATGCATTACTCTTGCAACACCCACCCCTGACTCTGGGGTCAGTGTGAAGTCTGAAATGTTGTGGATTTAGATTAGATTTTACATGTCATTGTTCTGATGACTTTGATTCCCAGGGCTATTCTATGAAGTCTAAAATGTATTGTTGATGATGTTGGACTTAGATGGAAAAAATCTCTCCTGTCTACTCTCTCCGCTACAGTTCAGTATCCTGAGGCCAACCCACTGGAAAGGTACACCTCTTGACTCAGTTAAAGGTCCAATGCAGCTGTTTTTAATCTGTGTCAAATCATTTCTGGGTAACAATTAAGTACCTTAATGTGATTGTTTTACATTTGAAATAGTACGAAAATAAACATGTCTTTTTAGCAAAGAGCAATTAATCAACAAAAATGTAGCTAGGACTGTCTGGGAGTGGTCTGAGTGGGGAGGGGAAATGTAACATTAGTTGTTGTTGGCAGAGAGGTTTGGAACTCTTTCTTATTGGTGTATTCATTCATTTACTGCATGGAGATGTCACCATTGAAGGCCAAAACTCCACCCCACCAAAATAGGCAGAAATTTCAGGCAGTCTTTTCAAACGGCTCTTACACTAAAAGGGCATTATCATCATTTGTACAATTTCACAGTATTATTCCAACCTCATGATTTTTGACTGCACTGGGCCTTTAAACACATCCTACTCCACCCTGCTCTTATAACACCTTCAAGCACTTTACTGTTATAGTGACTCATGTGATTATTCAGGTGTTTTCCCTACTTGTTTGGTGCTCTGTACCTGTCAATAGCACCAGGGCACATATTTATAAAGAGTAGTAGAAGAGCTGATCTAGGATCAGGCTCACCCTATCTATTACAAGCACTCCTACTCTGAGAAGCTTGAAGCTTTTTAGGTCTGGCTTTGTACTGCTTGTGTTCATTTGTTCATCCTACGGTCTCTTTCTCTGACTGCAGAGAGGCCATGAGTGTGCAACCCCGGCTCCTCAGCATTCCAGAGCTCAGCCACCACCTGGTGGAGAGCTACCTCTACTGCTGCCTCTACGTCCAGGAGATGCTGCAATACAAAAGGCAGAACCACGGAAAGGTATGTTGGGTTTGATGGCGGCACAGTGGGTTAGAGCTCATTGCCTCCAACATCGAGGTTGTGGGTTCGATTCCCACGTTGGCCACATATGCTGATTGTGTCATTTGGCATCTGTAGGTTGATGTGTATTAAAGCAATGGCTAAATTACCATATTGTTGTGTGAGTGCCTCTCATGGTTTATCAAAACATTAAATTGCTTGAGTTGCATATATTTTTTTGTATATCTGAAGGAGTTAAGGCTGGTGGGAGGAGCTGTAGGAGGACGAGTTCATTAATGGCTGGAATGGAATTTATGGAACGTAGTAAAACGTGATTTCCATATGTTATACCGTTGCATGAATCCCATTCCGGCCATTATAACGAGCCTCCCCCTATAGCTCCTCCCACCATCCTCCTCTGATCTGAAGAGGTATTTGCTGATGCTGAAGTAGTCGTCCCTCCCCTACACTAGTTTCAGCCAACTTGCAGGTTTAATGGCACTGCGTCTCTTTTCTCCCTCCAGTTCTGTGCCATGATGTGCTCTGGTTGTTCTGTGCTCGCTGTGGTGGGACACTACGTACCAGGAATCATGATATCCTATATCATCGGTGAGCTGCCTTGCGTTGTCAATCATTTTCCCTTGTTTTTCACAAAGGCAACCAACCAACCAGTATGCCAATGGGTGTGGTTGTCTGTAAGAAAAGCAGTGCTACTGCATAACAATTGCCAACCAAAGTTATTGCCAATAACTTCTAAATGCAACCTTCATACCACCATTTATAGTGTTGCCATTCCCCAACCTAGAAATGTATTGTGATTTGGCCATTTGTGAAGCTCAGTATTCCAGGGTCGTAGTCAATAGTGCACCCAGTAGCCAGACATTTGCAACGTTGTAGCGTTTGGAGTAAATCGTTTCCGTTGCAAAATGTTTTGCTACGGTGTTCACTAATGAATACGACCCTGAATATATCCCTTTCTCTGGTTTACACTGAAGATTGAGTGCATTCCAAATGGCACCCTATTCCCTATATAGTGCACTACTTTTTACCAGAACGCTATGGGCTCTGATCAAACGTAGTGCACTATGTAGGCAAAAGGGTGCCATTTCGGATGCTGCGCTTGTCATGGTGAGTCAAAAGCCATTGAAGTGCCACGTTAGGGTTGTTTTTTTTTGTCCTGTGCACAGCGCTGAGTGTGTTGGTGTGGCCTCTGGTGGTGTACCACGAGCTGATCCAGCGGATGTACACGGGCCTGGAGCCCATCCTGATGAAACTGGACTACAGTATGAAGGGAGACACGCAGCACCACAAGCACGATAAGAGGAGTGAGTTTACATTGTGTGTGTTTGGTGTGTGTGTGCCCTCCGCCATTCACGTCACCAGGTCCCCTCTCTGGCTGTGAACACTGAACGTCAGGGTTGCCTGGTGTTAGACTCTAATTCCCAGAGTAAAACACTCAACATCCATGATGAAAGCTTAACCAAGTTTATTCTGCCCAGAGGGTCAATATAGCTGCATTCAGACACAAACATTGCACTGATATTTAACCAATCCTCATAGGCAGAGTCTCCTCCTACACATCTGTAGGATGTGTAATCGATCCCTGCACTCAACACATTCCAAGCTTAATTGTATACCTTCCTCCTATAACCCTTAGCTTCTGGTGTAGACCCTCTAAACCTCAGAACTCCATCAGTGACATTAATAAATATATTTCCTATTCTCAGAACCCGTTCTCCTCCCGGTTTGTGCCACTAGTGTGGCAGCTGGAGCAAATTTATTTTCAGACATGTAAGGATTTGGGGTTTCCACGGATCCTAAAAGGTCTTAAATTGTGCTTTCAAAGGACTTTAAGAAATGCAACAGAGATGACTACAGTGTTTCCGTTATATTGTGCAGCTGCTTCATTGTTGCCACCGCGGGAAAAACAAACACAATTTAACTTCAAATAATACTCTTTCAAGACCTATCCACAAGTTCGCCTCCGTGAGTCGTGTCGTTGCCAGAGAGCGCAAGGTAGCCTATGCCATTTGATAGACAACACTAACTAGAGCTGGGACGATAAACCGAAAATTACAGACGCCCTCCTTGTACCGAAGCAATTTTGCTTATGTTTGTAATTTCGGTGATTAGGCTACACAACAGTCCTGCTGATTTTTTATTTTTTTTATTTAAAAAATATATATATACAGTGCCTTGCGAAAGTATTCGGCCCCCTTGAACTTTGCGACCTTTTGCCACATTTCAGTCTTCGAACATAAAGATATAAAACTGTATTTTTTTGTGAAGAATCAACAACAAGTGGGACACAATCATGAAGTGGAACGACATTTATTGGATATTTCAAACTTTTTTAACAAATCAAAAACTGAAAAATTGGGCTTGTAAAATTATTCAGCCCCCTTAAGTTAATACTTTGTAGCGCCACCTTTTGCTGCGATTACAGCTGTAAGTCGCTTGAGGTATGTCTCTATCAGTTTTGCACATCGAGAGACTGAAATGTTTTCCCATTCCTCCTTGCAAAACAGCTCGAGCTCAGTGAGGTTGGGTTGGATGGAGAGCATTTGTGAACAGCAGTTTTCAGTTCTTTCCACAGATTCTCGATTGGATTCAGGTCTGGACTTTGACTTGGCCATTCTAACACCTGGATATGTTTATTTTTGAACCATTCCATTGTAGATTTTGCTTAATGTTTTGGATCATTGTCTTGTTGGAAGACAAATCTCCGTCCCAGTCTCGGGTCTTTTGCAGACTCCATCAGGTTTTCTTCCAGAATGGTCCTGTATTTGGCTCCATCCATCTTCCCATCAATTTTAACCATCTTCCCTGTCCCTGCTGAAGAAAAGCAGGCCCAAACCATGATGCTGCCACCACCATGTTTGACAGTGGGGATAGGGTGTTCAGGGTGATGAGCTGTGTTGCTTTTACGCCAAACATAACGTTTTGCATTGTTGCCAAAAAGTTCCATTTTGGTTTCATCTGACCAGAGCACCTTCTTCCACATGTTTGGTGTGTCTCCCAGGTGGCTTGTGGCAAACTTTAAACGACACTTTTTATGGATATATTTAAGAAATGGCTTTCTTCTTGCCACTCTTCCATAAAGGCCAGATTTGTGCAATATACGACTGATTGTTGTCCTATGGACAGAGTCTCCCACCTCAGCTGTAGATCTCTGCAGTTCATCCAGAGTGATCATGGGCCTCTTGGCTGCATCTCTGATCAGTCTTCTCATTGTATGAGCTGAAAGTTTAGAGGGACGGCCAGGTCTTGGTAGATTTGCAGTGGTCTGATACTCCTTCCATTTCAATATTATCGCTTGCACAGTGCTCCTTGGGATGTTTAAAGCTTGGGAAATCTTTTTGTATCCAAATCCGGCTTTAAACTTCTTCACAGCAGTATCTCGGACCTGCCTGGTGTGTTCCTTGTTCTTCATGATGCTCTCTGCGCTTTTAACGGAGCTCTGAGACTATCACAGTGCAGGTGCATTTTTTACGGAGACTTGAATACACACAGGTGGAATGTATTTATCATCATTAGTCATTTAGGTCAACATTGGATCATTCAGAGATCCTCACTGAACTTCTGGAGAGAGTTTGCTGCACTGAAAGTAAAGGGGCTGAATAATTTTGCACGTCCAATTTTTCAGTTTTTGATTTCTTAAAAGTTTGAAATATCCAATAAATGTCGTTCCACTTCATGATTGTGTCCCACTTGTTGTTGATTCTTCACAAAAAAATACAGTTTTATATCTTTGTTTGAAGCCTGAAATGTGACAAAAGGTCGCAAAGTTCAAGGGGGCCGAATACTTTCGCAAGGCACTGTACCTTAGCTCAAACCATTTGATACCTGATTCATTTCACGAGGGAGTTATTTTCTTCACCTTTTTGGTTGTAGTCTGTTATAGCATAATACCTCCAGAAGAGCTACTGTGTGTCTAGACATTTGTCCCAGCCCCACTCTAACAAACCAGATTCTACAAAGCAACCTTGTTAAGCTGACTCGGGTGTGTTTGAACAGTGCTGGCTCAAAAGCCTGCACGCCCAGTGGCCTTTCTCTGGTTGACCATGTGTTTTATATAGTAACAGTGCTGTATATTTGACCTTTTGTAAGGCATTTTTTGAATCATTATGGTATTGAGTATCAATATACTAAGCTGGTGTTGAAATCGAAGCCAAAATTCTGGAGACTTAGTTAATGATTAGCCCATTGGGGTAGCCTAACAAATGCAGATGGGAAACCCCATGCTTCAGCCATCTCGTCTAGCCAGTAGCCACTAAACTACTACATTCGTCAGGCTTGTTGCTGAAAGAGCACACCTGCCTGATAATGAGCCACCTTTGAAAGAGACAGCCCTAAAAATACGACTGTTGCCAACATGGGCTCATTTCTGGAGAAGAATATTAGCTGGTGTGGCGCGCGCAGACCTCAATTTGTATTAAATTGTACGCCAAGTGACATTTTAAATGTCTTAAGTCTTAAATTCAACTTCTTGGATCCTGCAGTTACCCTTTAAACTGTGTGTGTGTGTGTTGCAGAGGTGAAGAAGGAGGTGGAGGAAGGGGATGAGCCCAGGGCTGAGACAGAGAGCGAGAGCGAGGAGGAGCTATCCTGCTTTGCCCCACTGGTAAGCACCACGCCGTCTGCCATCTCGCACAAGGATCATGTGTTGTTTGTATGGACATATTTACCTATACTTGTGAGTACCAGAACAAAAATTGGATCAACTGGGGACATTTTGTCAGCCCCCACAAGGGAGAAAGGCTATTTCTAGGGGGCTACGGTTAGAATTAGTGTTGGGGGGGGTCAATGTTCCCTCAAATGTTGTCACTGAGCAAATTTCAGGTCTGCTGAGCGCAAACTTGAATGTTGTGAAAATTCTGTGCAACTTCCAGTGCGCATTTACTGTGAACACTGAGGCTGTACCCGCTTTAAGTTAGTTTTTTTTAACAGTGGCCAAGTACACTACTATGGCTATTCTAGCATAATATAGTCTTACCAGAGTGGCCTACCACCGAAAACAATGGAGAAAATGCATCCCATAACATTTTAACATGGAAATAGCTGTTCTATCATTCAACCTACATTAGCAGCCTACATTCCATGAGACTTGTCAAATAATTTTGCTGATTCAATGGTTTGGCTGATTCAAAATTAGACAAGTGTTGCATCCCAATAATCTTTCCTTTTTCCCTAGCAATATACACATGTTCACTTCCCCTTATGGATTTGAAAGGAAATTAACGTTAATGGAAACTCCCTCTAGCCCATGCCTATAAATCTAATGCTTTTAAATATGTCTGGAATAGAACAAGTGCACACTTCAGGAGGAATGAGAGATTATTTATACTCAACCAAGATATTCCTCTCAATGAAAGGCAAAATATTTGTTTGAGTTTTTTACAGAATGTGGTTTAATTCATGTTTGATTGTTGACATTTCCTCACAATTGAGAGGATAAGAAAATATTATAGCTTGACTTTGTAATAACCTGATTGGGCTCTAGAATGGGTTCTGTTGAGAGCTTTTCACTAAAAAACAATGGTGATGTCATTGGTCAGGTGGATGCAAAGACCACCGCCCTGGCAATGGCCATCACTGACTCGGAGCTGTCTGACGAGGAAGCATCCATTTTGGAGAGTGGGGGGTTTTCCGTATCCAGAGCTACCACCCCACAGCTCACAGACGTCTGTGAAGGTAGGTACCCAAGCACAGCAGGCCCTTCCTCCAAAGTATCTGTCCTGTGCAACTTGGATTCAAAAGAAAAGGAATGGTGTGTGTTCATTAGTGCAAACCGAAGCAAAAATGTTTTGCCCCATTTAAAACAAATGCTCGCCTAGCGTGTTGTTATTGTCGGTCAATCAAAGCTGCACCACAGTCAGAGGCTCCATGTGTATAGCAAGTGAAGTGGGAGATTTCTATTCAATGCTAAATGGAATTGGGCTACAATGATCAACCAACTGGTAGGCTGTTGTTTCATATGAATGGAGTTGTTGTACACAAGGATTCCTCAATAAGCCTTGCTACTTTAGCTAGTTAGCTGGCTAATTTAGCTGGCTACTGTAGCTAGTTTCTTTACAAAGATTAGATGCAGTCAAGACGGACACTAACAGATGGTATGATAGATAACCTATGGCAGCAACAAGTGTGTCTAACTAGCTTGAGTCGGTTTGCCAACTTTCTCTCTCCCTCCTCCATGCCCCACACACAGACTGTCACACACACCGGCCCCTGCTCCCCTATCGCCCCTCCCCCACCCGTCCAAGCAGAGCGCAGTGCACCGGCTCTCAAGTTACGCAAGCAGGTCTCCATTGAAGTTTAAAAAAGAATACTCTTTAAAACATGTATTTAGACTATCTGAAAAATATATATTATTCTAATCGTGAAGCCATTTCAAATGCCCGTCCCTAGCATATAACCCGATGTTAGACATGCAGTTGAAGTCGGAAGTTTACATACACTTAGGTCATTAAAACTCGTTTTTCAACCACTCCACAAATTTCTTGTTAACCAACTATAGTTTTGGCAAGTCGGTTAGGACATCTACTTTGTGCATGACACAAGTAATTTTTCCAACAATTGTTTACAGACAGATTATTTCACTGTATCACAATTCCAGTGGGTCAGAAGTTTACATTCACTAAATTGACTGTGCCTTTAAACAGCTTGGATTATGTCATGGCTTTAGAAGCTTCTGATAGGCTAATTGACATAATTTGAGTCAATTGGAGGTGGTGTACCTGTGGATGTATTTCAAGGCCTACCTTCAAACTCAGTGCCTCTAAGCACGGGGATTTGCAGCATCATGTTGTGGGGGTGCGTTGCTGCAGGAGGGACTGGTGCCCTTCACAAAATAGATGGCTTCATGAGGATGGAAAATTATGTGGATATATTGAAGCAACATTTCAAGACATCAGTCAGGAAGTTAAAGCTTGGGTCTTCCAAATGGACAAGGACCCCAAGCATACTTCCAAAGTTGTGGCAAAATGGCTTAAGGACAACAAAGTCAAGGTATTGGAGTGGCCATCGCAAAGCCCTGACCTCAATCCTATAGAATTTATTTGGGCAGAACTGGAAAAAGTGTGTGCGAGCAAGGAGGCCTACAAACCTGACTCAGTTACACCAGCTCTGTCAGGAGGAATGGGCCAAAATTCACCCAATTTATTGTGGGAAGCTTGTGGAAGGCTACCCAGAACGTTTGACCCAAGTCAAACAATTTAAAGGCAATGCTACTAAATACTAATTGAATGTAAATCATTTTCTCTACTATTATTCTGACGTTTCACATTCTTAAAATGCAGTGGTGATCCTAACTGACCTAAAACAGGGATTTTTTTACTAGGATTAAATGTCAGGAATTGTGAAGAACTGAGTTTAAATGCATTTGGCGAAGGTGTATGTTAACTTCAGACTTCAACTGTATGCTGTTGACTCCTTCCTCATTCACTATATATCAGAATGACATTTTCACTGCATATTAAACGGCTACTCAGCGACATGGCGTTACCACAAGCAGGATATTGTAGGTATTCACTCGCAAAAAATATCTTGCCATGTGCAGGCGAGCTTCAAGCTGCTGCAATGTGACAGCTGCTGGACCAAAACGGCAGAAGTTCAGCCTTGCGATTCACATTCTTAGAAGTCAACCCAATATTGCGATTTACTTCATGCATTGCTGACTACCTTTAACCCCATCCTCTCTCTCCTGTGACTGTTTAGACCTGGACCAGCAGAGTGTGCACAGTGACCCAGAGGAGGCCTTCCTAAGGGACCTACCTGAATTCCCCTCGATTGACGAGTTCCCCATCGAGCACAGCCTCCTCCACTTCCCATTGCGTGGCGCCGGTCAGGGCCAAGGGGACGGGGCCGCGGCTGGGGGAAGAGAGCCCTCGGAGGGGGAGCCCATGAGCCCCGCCAGCCTCCTCATCCAGCACCTGGCCTCCCCGCTCCACTTTGTCAACACACACTTCAACGGACATGGACGGCCGCCAGGTGGGGACCAGGGACCACCGCTGGGTGCTGGGAGAGCGGAGGTGGTGGTGCATGGGGGGGAAGGGGAATCCCAGGCCCCAAGGCCATCACTGGAAGCCCTGAGTGAGGAGATCGTGAACACTGCAATCTCCACCGTGGTACAGAACACACTGTCGGCCCTGCTACGCTCCACCGAGGAAAGTAAGGGCCCATCCATCGCAGATTTCCTGCCCACCGACATGCCCCCCAGCGCCCTGGAAAGCCCCCCCGCCCCTGTCGCCGAGGCAGAAAAGGACCAGGATGTGGTCGCTGCAGAGTCTGAGAGGAGTGCCGAGGAGATGCCGGACGACATGTTTGTACCGACTGAGGACGAGGACTTTGAGCTTCTGGACCAAAGTGAACTGGAGCAGATGGACGAGGGTCTGCTGGGTCTTCTCAGTCCTGATGGACAGGGGGTAGTGGGAGTGGCCTCTCCCGCAGACACACACCCATCTCCGACGCACCAACCGGAATCCTTCTAGCGTCCTCATCACCGCTCATACCCTACTGTTTTGTTTTACGTAGATATACATTATACAGATATATATGTACACTTATCAAAGTGTCTGTTGTTAGTGGCAGTTGGTTAGTGATTGAGATCACTGTGGTTAATTCTGCCTCCACACGATCACTGTGGTTGAGTCCAAATGGCACTCTATTCCCTTTATAGTGCCCTACTTTTTACCAGGGCCCATAGGTCTCTGGTCAAAAGTTGTGCACTATAGCTGGAATAGGGTACCATTTGGGATTAAACTTGTTTCTTGAGGCTTGGGCTTGATGGTACCTGTGTTTGACAGGCTTTTATTGCTTTTAACCAAGGGAACAAGCCATCTGAGATTTGGGAGCTACTAGTAATATGTTTGGGTGGCAGGAGAAGGGTTTGGTGGAACCTCGTCCCAGATTTGTTTCTGCTGTATCTTGTAATGCCAAATGGAGTTGGGTACATTACAGCACAATCTGCAATGGGTCCAGATCCACAGCCACCCTTCTTGAAGGAAATTATTAACAGATTATATGTAGATGGATTCTTTGAGAGAAAGAAAAGGTTTTTGTTTTGATTACATTAATATATATGATAAATTATTTTTATTTAATGGTCAGTTTAATGGAAATCTATTGTCGTCATATGGGAATTTGAAAGTAATAAAGATTCTCTATGGTCAGTAACCCAAGTTGATTCTACAATCTGCATTGGATTTAGATCGTTAGCGAATGTAGGCAGAAATACGTACATTTGGGAGTTTCATTGAAGGTAGTTTATTAACCAGCAACCCCTCAAGTAAGTTCAGCACTCAATTGTGAAATCTCCCAAACAAAACGTAGTACTGTAGTTATTAGCCATACACAAAGGAGTTATGCCATCTATTTTAACTGTCTATTAAAATGACATTTTGAGTGTATTGGACATTGTAGGCACAAATACGTATGTTTGGGAGTTTTATTGAGGGCAATTTAATGACCAGCAAGCCCCTCAAGTTCCACACTCAGAGAAATTGTGAAATCTCAAACAATAATTTACAATAGATCTTTGAATTTTAGTGTGTATTTTTTATTTTATCCCCAAACCAGGTGATGGTAAAATAATCTTTACCCATACAAAACATACTTACTGTGGTATGCTGACAACCTTTTCAATTGCTCATTGTCAACATCTCAAAGGTCTGTATTTTGTTAGTTTTATTCTGTAATGGTTGAAAACGAATGCAAGTGCTACTTCACCACCACCACCAATTGCTTAATATGTGTACAACTTGCAAATGTTCTGGGTACTTAATACTCTTGGAAATCCCAGACCTAGGGCAAAACATTTGTAACACTGTGGGAGGCAACCAGTCTGTCTAGAGACTAGGTACCCAACATCTGAAGGTTCATAATGCAGGTTTTGTCATGGCAATCCCACATACAACTGCCATTCGCTATGACAAATGATTGAAAGTAATAGGAATACATGCATTGCATTATCTGTCAAAAAGGTATGTTACATAGGTCCTATGTAACAATTATGGGAATTCTTCATTTCATAAATTGGTTACTTGTGGGAATTCAGCTCAACCAACTTAACTAGGACAGCTTTATTGCGAGTGTGCCTATCTGATCTGAATCTCAGGAGTGGGATGTACTTTAGTTTGCGCAATGGCAGATACCGTTGCACATAGAAACATTAATTTGCATCTACATATTAGTGAGGTAGAAAATGGCATCCACCAATGTCTAGCCTAAAGTTCCCCAACCCAAGTTGTCCCTGTGCACTGTATTGTAATATAGACCAACCTTTTTCCTGGCCAATGCCTTCCAAGCACTTCTGTAAAAGGTTTCCCTCAATGAGAGCAATTTAACATTGCATGTGAAAACCAAGTATTAAAAAATGCAACTTGGAGGGAGTAAGATCTTGGACTTGTAGCAAGCATGCAATTTCTATGTTGCAGCTTAAATAGAATTTCTAGAACGCTAAATTGCCAATGAGGCAATTTAGTGTGATTTCATTTAAAAGGTCATTTGTTTTACTATAATCCCACTGTAACCAACTATAAAAAGACATTAACAAATGTGTTATAGAAATGTTTGCTTATGCTTTTACTGCTTCTTGATCTATAAAGGCACTTAACAAGAAATGTACTATTGTAAAGAAATGTATCTTGTCTCCTGTTTTTCAGAAACTACTCATCAATTTGATATTTTACATCTACAAAATAACACAAACAAGTTTTGAAAATGATAAGATTTATTGCAATTACAAGAGGTTAAACACTGACAGTAGCTCTTTGTGCAATGAAAGAGAATAAAAGAACGAACTGAAACAAGGGATGGAATGCAGTTGAAATTGATTTAAATCCCTTTTATCCATCTAACCCATATCCTCCTCTCCCTCCTCTTCAAACTCGCCCTCCTCCTCGGCGGTGGCATCCTGGTACTGCTGGTACTCAGACACCAGGTCGTTCATGTTGCTCTCGGCCTCGGTGAACTCCATCTCGTCCATGCCCTCTCCGGTGTACCAGTGCAGGAAGGCCTTGCGGCGGAACATGGCTGTGAACTGCTCAGAGATGCGCTTAAACAGCTCCTGAATGGCCGTGCTGTTCCCAATGAAGGTAGCGGCCATCTTGAGTCCGCGGGGTGGGATGTCGCAGACTGCGGTCTTGACATTGTTGGGGATCCATTCGACGAAGTAGCTGCTGTTCTTGTTCTGCACGTTCAGCATCTGCTCGTCCACCTCCTTCATGGACATGCGGCCACGGAAGATGGCGGCCACGGTGAGGTAACGGCCATGGCGGGGGTCGCAAGCGGCCATCATGTTCTTGGCATCGAACATCTGCTGGGTGAGTTCGGGCACTGTCAGTGCTCTGTACTGCTGGCTACCCCTGCTGGTGAGGGGGGCAAAGCCTGGCATGAAGAAATGCAGGCGGGGGAATGGGACCATGTTGACAGCTAGCTTACGTAGGTCGGCGTTGAGCTGGCCGGGGAAGCGCAGGCAGGTGGTGACACCACTCATGGTGGCTGATACCAGGTGGTTGAGGTCCCCGTAAGTGGGAGTCGTCAGCTTCAGGGTGCGAAAGCAGATGTCGTACAAGGCCTCGTTGTCAATGCAATAAGTCTCATCAGTGTTCTCCACGAGCTGATGCACAGACAGGGTGGCATTGTAGGGCTCCACCACGGTGTCTGACACTTTGGGAGAGGGCACCACACTGAAGGTGTTCATGATGCGGTCAGGGTACTCCTCCCGGATCTTGCTAATCAACAGGGTACCCATGCCAGAGCCCGTGCCGCCTCCAAGGGAGTGGGTGAGCTGGAAACCCTGAAGACAGTCACAGCTCTCAGCTTCCTTTCTCACCACATCCAGGACAGAGTCTACCAGCTCTGCTCCCTCAGTGTAATGTCCCTTTGCCCAGTTGTTACCTGCACCACTCTGTCCTTTAAACAACAACAAGTAACGCAATGAGATGTAGGCTAGGCATATTACTATGGTAATGTGAAATTAATTTGCAATTTCAAAGCATTTGCTCACCAAAGACAAAGTTGTCCGGTCTGAATATTTGGCCAAATGGTCCCGAGCGGACAGAGTCCATCGTGCCAGGCTCCAGATCAACTAGAATGGCACGAGGAACATACTTGCCACCTGAAATAAATGAACATACACATTATGGGTCAGTAGCTAATTTGTGACAGATTTCCATGCAAATATTGTAAAATCTGCATTAAGAAAATATGCACGTTTACCCACCAGTGGTACATTTTCACCAAACTGACTTGTTGAGGATAAAAATCAGTGCGATAACAGCGCACAAAAACGTTTACTTTTTCACTTAAGTTTTCATATACAAAAAAATCGCATTTTCAACTCTACCAGTAGTTTAGTCAAACTGTTGCATTAAATAGCAAATGTTCTCCTACTCTGGTCTTTGTACATGCACTCTAGCCAACAGCTTGCAGATACAGTGTGGGTAGGCTAGTCTACATGATGAGATTTATGGATAAGAGTGAGAATATTTGTATTTGTCAAACAGCAGTCAAGCATCAAGTCACCAGAATTAGACCCTCTTTATTGGAAAGGAGCATCAAGTTCTCATCTGTAGCCTAAAACGGCATTGTTTCTCTGAGTCGGAGACCACACACCATGTTGCGTGACTCCAAGTTTACTTCGATATTATGGTTATCTTAAATCTGGTTAACCTTTTTGGGATAGGGGGCAGCATTTTCACTTTTGGATGAATACCGTGCCCAGAGTGAACTGCCTCCTACTGTCCCAGATGCTAATATATGCTTATTATTAGTAGTATTGGATAGAAAACAGTCTGAAGTTTCTAAAAATGTTTGAATGATGTCTGTGAGTATAACAGAACTCATATGGCAGGTGAAAACCTGAGAAAAATCCAACCAGGAAATGGGACATCTGAGGTTTGTAGTTTTTCAAAGCGTGCCCTACCGAATACACATTGAGATATGGATAAAGTTGCACTTCCTACGGCTTCCACTATTTTAAGTACCGCTTCGTACGGTCTGACAAAGTTCTAGCAGTGTCAGAATTTTGGGGTCTATATCGTGTAGTGTGTGTGGCTGGTGTTATGAGCCGATCCTGGTGACTGACCAACAGGAACACGGTTGGCATTGAGTATTATTGTGAATAATTAGATTAATATAAATAGTTCCATTTAAACATTCAGCCTACATGCTGTGCAAGAACAATTTCCCTCATCTTTTTTTACATGAAAGGTCTGAAATCAGGCCCATTTTATTCTGAGTTCAGATTATTCTGAGTTTGGACATAAGGTTTATGTGAAAACTATTTCTGAGATGCATACTTTGTTTTTCTGAACTCACTTCACTGGCGCATATACAGAGGCTTGAGCTGCTGGCACATGCCCAGATCAAAATATAAAATAAACTGCTGCAGTTGATTGCAAGCCAATTGCAGAATGTGACTACAGAACAGAAGCATATCCTACAATCTGGACAGGTTGATACCAATATTTTAATTTGTTAACATCACACAGTGTGACAGTGTTAGTTAGTTAAAGAGAACACAGCATAATTTTTTGAATACTTGACACTACTACCTGCGTAAATACACTTTAAAATCACTTCAACTAGCAACTTAATGTTTTATATTTAATCAAAATGTCACAATTTAGCTAGCTACCTATGTACATAAGAGGATAATTTCCAGTGAGTTACCTGTTGCCTCATTGTAGTACACATTGATTCTCTCAAGCTGCAGATCGCTATCTCCATGGTAAGTGCCAGTTGGGTCTATTCCATGCTCATCACTGATAACCTCCCAAAACTGCAAAAGTATGATGGAGTGGTTAGTGGCACGTCAGCGGGTAAAAGTTACTCATAGCATTATAGCTAGCAAGCTAAATTTAGGCAGCCATCGACAATTGAACGAATTTACTCTTCATATCAACCACACATTTCAGATAACCAAATCTAGCGTTAGCTTGCTAACTAACTAATCGCAAATACTTTAGTTTGGACTTAATTTATGAGCAGGCTAGCGACACAAAGCTAGCTCACGAAAGCTAACGTTAGTTACTTTAAAAAATGCAACTGCGTTTGCGATACATTTAAATTAAAAAAGTGCCCTTACCTTGGCACCGATCTGATTTCCACATTGACCGGCCTGTAGATGAACAATCTCCCTCATGTTAAAATCGAGTCGACGTGTAAATGAATAAAGATCACTTGTAAACACCTGACAATAACGGTAATGTATACTGCGCGTCTTTTTTCTAAACGTCTAAAGTCGAGCGAGCCGTTGAAAGAGAGGGAAAAGAAAGCTTCAGCGCGCGTGAGGAGTTTGTCTTTGCATGCATTCCATTGGCTAAATCAATATTACGTCATTATCATACAAGGCAATACATGCTTGGGTTTGTGTGTATGTATAATATATATATAACATTTCCTTATAACCCTAGCACAGGCAAAGACAGGCGGCCGCCAGCCAGTCAACGAAATGTTTTTATTTTTTACATGCAGCCAGTTGATAGCGGTGGATGGATAGATATATACAATATGTTGTATTTAAAATATATGTTTATTGCATGCAGTGTTTACCTATGGACCATGATATAAATAGAATTGCATAATGTAGCCTACACACAACATATGTGTGAAGCCATTCCTTTTTGGTTTAAACTCAGCCAAACCTGTTGTTGGGCCCTTGTGCAGGGCACTGCTCTGCAGCTGACACTTTGCTGCCTATAGCCTCTTGTGTGCTTTGATGTTTGGGGGTTGGGAATTAAAGAAAAGATAGCCCACTGAGCCTCTGTCAGAGTACACATCCTATAACATATCCTTTATTGCTGATGCTATATATTGGCCATTGAGAGGCTTTGAAGCTACCGGTCAGCCATATTGGCACTCCCCAGTAGACACAGTCTTCCATAGAAATGAATTTTACAGTATTTAAATTAAATGTTAATGACAAAATTACTTTTAACCGCCTAGTATTTTTTGTTGATGTGGTGGGGACAGTAACATTAGGGGGGAAATGCTGTTATTTTTTGTTATGTTTAGCACACATATCATTTAAAAGTATGCATCAAGGTGCCTAATATAATAATTGTAAAAAACAAATGCAGTCATTTATAAATGCATTTATATAGCTTCCAACTATTTTTTTTTATATTGGAGGAGTAGCAAGATGGCTGCGCATTGGCTTCAATACAGCACACAGTCAGTGTTCCAGGTTTTATACACACCGTTGCTATAACCCATGGACACTTGTCAGACAGACAGACTGCCGCAGAGGAAATGCACGCCATATGTTAGACCTGCAACTCACCACAGGAGTTTGCATATTTGATTCAAAAGCACTAGGAGGGTGTCAGTGTGAACAAATGGTGAGCTGGCCAGACCAGTGCTGTGTTACAGTACTGACACGAACACTTGGCTGGTATGCATGAAGACAAGAGCCTCTTGAAAACGAGACATACAACTCTGCAAACATTCCTCCCTAAAACCTTGGAGTTCCAGCCTTTGATTTTTGGATTCACACCCCACCAGTTACATAAGGCTTACAGACATGGAATCTGAGAATGGCGTGAACTATGTAAAAAATAACTTCATAGCTAAAACAATAAGTTGAAGGGGAAGGATGCAGTGGGGAAGAAGGATGCAGTGGGGAGAGGGGCAACCAGAAGTCCAGTGATGATGATATTCATTGAGGTCATCACGATTTATTTAGTCATCAAATACATTCAACCTTTAATATGCAAATTAATGTATAAAGACCTTTTTTTATTTTTTATTTAACAAACATAACAACTCTGACAGAAAGTGCTTCAGCAAGTCGTGTAAATTCATGCAGTGTCTTTTCTTGTCCTTGATGCAAGATCTTTCTCCTATGGATAGTGTAAACAAAATAGAAACACAAATGGAACATTACTTTGCAATAAAAGGTTCATGAAAAATCAATGAATCCAAAAGGAATGAGGGCAATGCAGTACAAATGTTTCCCCTACCATTAGTACAGATCAGGTCCCCCCCACAATTGTTTTCAATTCAAATCTTTGAGGTCCTGGAAAATAATCTAAAACACTGGCACAGAAGCATACTAAGCTATGAGACATGTGATTGCTGTGCCTGTGTCCTAGTTACGATACTCACCTCCCTGAGTTGGTCTGCAGCAATCTGCAGTTTGGCCCTCATCTCATCACCAATGATGACATCAGACAACACGGACCATCTACCATCCTGGAAGCTCACTGGCATTGAGAAGACTACACCAGCTGGGAGGTTGTACTGTCCTGCAGAGAGGCCAAGAGAAGACAGATATCAGGGCCTTTATTCATAAAGTGTCTTCGAGAAGGAGTGCTGATCTAGGATCAGTTTGACCTTTTTAGACACTCATACTGAGACACTTTATGAATATAGGCTTCATAGGCAGCACTTATTTAGTATGCTTACTTACTTTGTGTTCTTATTTTTATTTGTTTGTTTTTGTTATACCTTATGCTATTTTTAGTATTACATTGTTATTGATTACTGCATTGTTGGGGGTTAGAGCTTGCAAGAAAGGCATTTCACTCTACTTGTGGATGTGACATTGAAACTTTTATCCTGGAACACATTATATAAAATGCTAATACAATATATAAAAATGATTACATAGCCTGCTCCCAGATCTTTAGGTGCTTTAATAGCCAACTCCATTGGCTTTTGTCAATACTAATGTTACAGCACAGACAGATCTGGGATCAGGCTTAATGATACAGTCTTTCTATAGCCAAGTCATGTCAATGACTCTAGGAGTTGGCAAGTCTGCACAAACAGATCTGGGACCAGACTAGTATTATTCCCTCCTATCTGCAACTGTCACTATATTGACTTTTGACCTGACCTGTGCTGAGTATGCCTAAGGAGAAGACCTCCTCTGCAGAAGAGTTGCAGTTCCAGGCCTTTAGAACTGCAATGATCCCATTAGTAGCTGATATGGCTGTGGCCCTCTGGGACTTGGAGGCTACAGTGGCACGTTGGGAACTGACCAAATTCAGGAAGTCAGTCTGTAGCCATTTCCTTTGAGAGAAAAAAAGGTATTCAAAGTTTGGGTGTACTGTGTGTGTGTTAGAACTAGAGCACTGATGACAGGGAGGTATATTATCAAAACTTAGTGCAGTGGTATTTTATGGTTGTTGAATTTAGGTATGAAATAGCACAGGAACAGTAGCTTCATCCCAGATCTGACTGTGCCGTCTTGCCAAATCCGAAGGACATTTTGGCATAACAATGACCATAGGAGTCAATTACACAGCACAAACAGATCTATACTGCAGGAACAGTACAGATTCATTGATAAACATAATTTGGCCAAAATGTCTTGGCAAACAGTTAAGTTACCTGTCATATATCATCTTTAGGACTGGCTGAGAAAAGTCTGATGGTCCCCAGATGGCCCCTTCGTATTGGAAAACCTTCGCCCTCTGCAGGTCAACATGGGAACTGCCGCTGATGTTACCCCAAACGATGACATCTGTCACATCTGAACGAGATGATAAAGAAGAATCACATAAAGTTTAGAGTTTTTTTTTTCCAATTTAAGGTGAAAATGTTTATCCATTTTATAGATACATGTATAATGGTAATGAAAAAAATGAAGGAAAAAATTATTGTGCTAAAAGTTGATTTGAGGAAAGTTTCACTTGGAATGACTGGGATATGTTGTTGTCATCTACTTTAGTTGAATGCACTGACTCAGTCGCTCTGTATAAGAGCAAAATGTATGTAAATGTAGAATTTTGATTTGTTACCTGCAGTCTTCACAGATAGCTTCTGTGCAATGTGGGCTCTGGCTTCGTACTCCAGTTGAGTTGCCATGCCGACAAAGTGTCCGCTGTCAACCGAGGGAGCGTTCTCTAGCAGAAGAGAGCACTTCAGGTTAACCAAGGTGTTCCCAGCCACAATCACCGCCACGTTCTTGTGCGCCCTTTCGTCGATAAGGCGCCCATACTGTTCGTAACGCTCCGACACCTTCCTCACCTTAAAAATAATAATATGGTAATTTAGCAGATGTTTTTATCCAAAGCAACTTACAGAACTGTCAACACTGACACATGTTCAGCGTATGTGGAGTGGATGATACAATAATCCAACCCACAACCCTGGTGTTGCTTGCACCGTGCTCTAACCCACCGAGCTATTCGAACTACACACCTTGCTTTCTTCCTCATCCTCCCCTCCACACTCAGGCCAACTGTCATCCAGGAGGATGATGAAGTGTGCTTGTTGGAAGGCCTGGTCCAGCTCTGTGTAGACAGTGACTTTATGGAGCTGTGGGAGGGCCAGGTCCTCTGTCTCCATCCTGACCCCCTGCAGGTCCTCCTCGATGGCCCCCACATCCAACAGGTGGAGGCTGATGGTTGGGGCGTCCCGGAATACCCCAGGGGCAAACAGCTGGGGGATCAGGATGTAGCAGGTCGGGTTAAGAGCACTGCAGGGTAGCAAAGGAGGGGAACAGTGGATTAAATCTGTTTGTGATGTAGGCCTAAAGCCATAGGAGTTGGCAAGACAGCACAAACTGGTCTGGTAGATTAGGATGCTTCGCTGCCTATAACTTCTGTAGAAGACAAACATATTTGAGCCAAACATTTTCAATATTTTTACTTCATATTTGGAATGGCAATAGAAATGTCTTTTTCCTTCCTGAATTGACTCAATTGAAATGGAATTGATCCCAGCCATGCCTCAAATTGAGATGCAGCTAGCTACCCTTTGTACCTGCTGATCCATATGTGCAGTGGCTTGATGAGGCTCTGATGGTACACCTCCTCCTTCATGCACAGCTCCCGTGTCAGCAGGTTCTCTGTTGCAATCTTCATCATCAGTTCCGTCGTCATATCTGAGGTGATGCCATAGTAAGCCTGGAAGTCAAGCAGCACTTTGACATGATTTGATCAGGATGTTTCTATTCTTGCTGAACCAGCTGATTGTGGAATTATCAACAAAGTAATAATTGATATAACGCCAGACTGATAGTTATCTTTGAATAAGGGTGATGTAGTAACATTACCTGTACATGTTCTAGGAAGTCGCTGAAGCCCCCTAGAAGCATTCCTTTACCCCCACGGTTGATCAGTTCCCTCCATATCATGGGAGAATACTCATGCTGCCAGCCATTTTCCTTGCAAGTGGTTTCCAGCCATTGCTGGGAGGTGGAAAGAGAGGGTGACACAGATTGTCTGGACAGAATATCTCTAGTTTAGGCTACACATTGACAAAGTAAAGAGACCATATGAAAATATAATTGACTGAATGTAATAAATGCATCTACCTGCCACTCATTGGGGTGCATGCAGAGCTTATGGATGCTGAACTTTGGCAGAGATCTTTGCAGTAAATCTGCAAGAAGTTCAGCTTTGGCAAAGTACGGGCAATTTGCCTTACCTGAGAGAAAAACAAGTTGTCAAAAAAACAAGTTGGAATGTCATTACCAGCAGGTCATAAGCTCTTCCCATTTAGGTAAGTCAGACATTTATGTCTACATAGCTAATACAACCTAAACTTAAACAAGTCTTACCAGCAAGTACAAATTTTGCCATGTTTGTTGGCCGGATGTCAGTTGTTGCTAGGAAACCAGGGGTGTTATTTTAATTGTGTCCGATAGGAAACAGAGGTCGCTACGTTTAGCTGAATATTTTTTAGAATTGTGTAATTAATTATGATATGAAAATTCAATACATATTCACTATAATATTCCAAACAAATGATGGCTATAAATATTTAAAATATCAAAGAACTAAAACGTAACATGATGTAACGTCGTTTTGTAATGGATGACGAAGGACCCATTATGGTTGCACACACAGACAAGGCATGTGAAATGGATTGGACAACATAGCTAAGGCCAGGGTAAATTCGTTTATATTCAAATATGATGACATATTGTTATGTATGTTTAATGTATGGAAATTCTAACTTGAGTGAGTTAGCTAGCTAGCGCAACCTGTCATTTAGCTAGCTAGCTGGCTAATGTCTATCTAGCTAACGTTAGTAACTTAACCCCTAGCATCATGCGCTTGTTGGCCTTGTGACCGATTTACATCGCATTGCAATTTTCACAATGGGAAGTAATGATTGTCTTACAAACAACATTTTATTGTTTTCAGATAGTGGAGACACGTGTTTAGATGCAGAATTGACTCGAGTATCAGTCTATTTTGCTAAGGAAAGACTAACCACAGTGGTAAACTTATCTAAGGTTAATGACTTTGTAATGTCACATGTGCAATGCCCCGCTGTGTTATTTGGCTTTCCCTTTTGTTCTAGTAACGTTAGCTGTTCAAGACGATACGTTAATGACTCAAAGGTGTTGCTGTAGGAAACACTCATTGACCGTATGTTTCGTGTTATATAATTTCAGACGATAGCTTCCATATTGCATTTTTAAACCACTACCCAGTGGACTGGTATCTGTGCAACTAAACAACACAATGACAGCCCGTACTGCAGAGGTGCTGCTCGGGTGGGCCCTGCGGATATGCAACCACGGACGTCCATGGCAACACCGTGGCCCTCAGATGTTGATGATAGAGAGCTTTGACAGAGGACTGTCTCATATCTGGAGCACAGGACCAAGTCATAGACCGTTGGCTGGACTAGCTATATACAAAGTGAGGTATTATTCTCAGGGTAAAACATATGGGCAGGACATGGTGGAAAGAAAGCAAGACAACTCCATACAGACTCAGAGCTCTGGAACCTGGTCTTCACCAAGTCGGACATCCCCGGACCAGCCAGCCAAAAGGGTGCCGTTTTACGACCAGCTGAGGGAGTGCGTTTCCCCCTCGGATGTGCTCGATCTGGCCGGCCAGTACACAGCCACACACCGGCGGGTGAGCAACTGCCTGACGCGCTGCTGGGAGTCCACCAAGAAGATGTCAGAGGAGCAGCGACGCTACGAACTGCGCATTATGTTCGAGCACGCTGGCTTCGAGGAGCTCCTCCAGAGGACCATGCAGGACGCGCGGCACATGCGCAGCGAGGACCTAGCCTACAGCCTGCTGGCCACAGTCAAGCTGGGCGTGTCGCAGAGCAGCCGCGTGGTCCAGACCCTCCTCCGAGTCTGCCAGGTAACCAATCGGAGACAGGTTGTTAGTGTGTTACAGGCCAGGCCACCAATCAGATACTTGAGTCCTGTTAGCGCTGGTCAGCATGCAAGTGTTTATCTCATCTGTGTCTGGCGGAATTCATATTTTACATTTTATATTTATTTTGGACTCCTGACGTAGCCCGGTTGCCAGCCTGTCAGTGAACAGTAACCTCAGACTGGCACCCACCAAGAGTAGTGCTGTAACTCTCTCTCTCAATATTTTAAAATGCACGCTGGACAATATTCCTATATGATGGTGTAATGCCATGCTTTGCCCCCACAGGAGAACCTCAATGAGTTTGATGAGAAGTCCCTGTCAGTGCTGGCTTCCTGTCTGGAACACCTGGAGAGCAGCCCCAATGGGGACGCACTGAAGGAGGGAGTCAGGTGGGATCCAGTGACATCTGTTTTAACAGCGGCAGTGATTCTTCAAAAATGACTAGAGTGCCATTTCCTATTTAACTATCCCAGGTCCAGTGTATTTCTCCAGTACAGTGTATGACCGTGTGTGTATTGTTTTCTAGGCTAATGATCGAGGCTCTACTGCCGAGGATCCAGAACGTTATGTCCCTTCAGACCTTGATGCGCCACATGGGCCGGGATACCCCAGTGGACATCAAGAAAAAACTGGAGGTGTGTTAGTGCTCATCCGTTGAGCCATTGAGTTAAATCACAGTTTAGCGAGCCTTGTACCCTGTGGCAAACTATATACATCTGGGCCAGTATTCATAAAGCGTCTCAGAATAGGAGTGCTGATCTAGGATTAGGTCTTCTCTGTATCTTTTTCATTGTGATCTAAAAGGAAAAGTCCTTAGAGTGTTCCCTGACACAAAAAAAAGATTTCTCGACCAAGAGTCGTCTGTTCATTTGACCAATCGACTGGTCTACATTTTTAAATGTCTATTTTTCCATACACACCCTGTGTGTTTTTAATTAAATCAACTAGGCATGCACATTATTTCCCTGTTGCACAGGCTACTGAATTTATCTGATGCTTTAAGCATGCTGTGATTAAATAATTACGACACCCAAATTACTCATGAGGGAGCCAGAGATCAAGGTAGCCTAACCAGAAGAAAAAAACCTGTTCCTCCCGCTGCTGCTGGCCTTCGCAGATTTTGCCATTACACTCCCGAAGTTGCCTGTAATAGGCTACACCAGGGGTTGACAACCTTTTCCATTTGGAGTACCAATTTATCTTACCATTCTACCAATCTGCATGCCAGTTATGATTTTCATATGCGCATTGTCGTGGAACAGTTTAATTTATCTCAAAATCATTGTCATGTGATTAATACAAAATTATATCTAAATTAAAAGTATACAAATCTAAAAGTAACTTCCATTGCCAACTATGTAAAAATATCCTACATAAAGCCAACAAATAAAAACAATTGCAGCCTGCGGTTAGAAAATATCCTGAATCACATTGGCTACACATGGCCTGCCTGCAAGGAATTTGAAACATTGTATCAACTTGGTCCAGTGGAAGCTCTTGCAACATTGTATAAAATATTCTGGACCCTCAGTTTCCTGCACCAGTGAACTCTGTCCAGATACAGCTGTAGGCTATTTGGGATAAGACGTAATCAAGCAGGCCTATTTTATGTTTCCACCGACTTGGAGCATGACATTTTTTTTTTCCTTTCACCCAAATGGTTATAGAAAGGGAGAGAAATGGAAAGATTTTTCAAATAGGCTACATTGAGGCCAGTAGCCTAGGCCTCAGAGCATAAAATTAACATTGTGGTAACACCGGCCACTGTGGCGGGTAGATTTGAAAAAATCTACGAACCACACAGATTTTTTTACCAGCCAAAATATTTTTTTTCTGCTAAAATTACACCAACAAAACAGAAAATATGTATGAGCATGCGTTGTAATGTTTCTAAAACAATACATGTATTACTAGTAAGAAGCAATGTTGTATATTATTTAATTAAACATTTTGTGATCTGATTCTTTTAACCAAAATATCACAGCTGAGACCAACAATTTCACGATGGTATGTCGGTGGTGCGACTCCAGACATGTTTGTGCCTGCTGTGAGATTGAGTATGAATAGTAGAAGCATTGTCTTCTCTTCCTTAGCAGTTGAAACTCAAACATGGAAAAACAACCGAGCATGTGAATAAAACAATGTAGCTAGCCAAGAAACACAAGGACAAAGTCTCACTTCAGTAGACTTTTATGCCTGCTCTTCTAAAAATGAATATTTCGCTCAGCTCTTCGAGTGCGCACAGCCTAGCCAGGCAGTGTTGCAGTGAGAGGTGGAATAGGCTATATAGGATTCGTAGTTCTTAGACTTGGTGCGATTAATTTACCAGCTATTAATAAACAAAATGGTGGAAATATTTTGAAAACAGCTACTGCAGTGTTTATTTTATAAATTATTGTGCAACTGCCCGACTAAAAAAAAATGTATGTCGATGAAATGGGGTCAGCCCTAAAACTCCTAGATCAGCATTCTTACTGAGATTGTGGATATGGGCCCTGACCAGTAATAACAATGTTTCTCTTGCCATCCCTCCATCCAGAGAAAGGCCCTGTCATTGGCAGACCAGTTCACTCTTCCGAACTCCCAGTATATGATCACTACGCTGGCCTCTATGGGCTTCTGCTCCAAGCCACTGTTGGCCGTCTGCAGTAGGAAGATTGCAGGTGAGACACATCCTATATGCCAGACTTGACTGACCGGAAACCAGTGGACGTAAGCCGCTGTACTCTGCTCAATGTGTTTCACAGGATCAGTTATTTGATCAGTGTCGGCTCATCATTCTCAGCTAATGGTGCAACTGTTTTATATTTGAAAGACGACTACTCTTTCCTTCCTCCCTCCTGCATCACAGAGCACGTCCACGGAGTCCCCTTCCACCGCCTGGTGAGTGTGCTGAGGGCCTATAAGGAGCTGCACTCCAGAGACGTGGCCCTGTTCACCGCCATCTCTGACTACGTGGCCTCCAGCATCACTATGTGGAACAACAAACAGGTGACCTATACCATACTACTGTATACTATAATATACCATACTACTGTATACTATGCTATAATTTACCATTCTACTGTATACTATAATTTACCATACTACAGTATTCTATACTACACTATATATACTAATACTATACTGCTTACCCCCTTAGCTACATTATTTAGAGTAATATTGCCTATATTCTTATTTTCTATAGCCTATTTAAATTCATGTTATATTTACAGAATGCACAAGGACGATGTAGACATAGCTAAGTTTCACCAAAGCGGCGCTAAATGTTCTTTCAGAAAATATGTAAAAAAAAAAAAAAATCTCACACCAATGAATTCTCCAGCCGCTCTATTTCATGATCAAACAATTAGCCTTCAACTCTGTTAGATTATCTCAAAGTTGTTAGTTGTTTTTGAATAACCTACAAATATGGCAGGCCTAAGGTAATAATGAGAGAACAAACAATAGCAAGATGGAAACATATAATAAGAAATTTGAACAAAACTTAGTTGATCAAAGCATGCATGAGACCATTGTGAACCAAACTGTCAAAAGTCTAATCCTACTAATTTCAATATCATAAAAGCAATTAAAGTTATGAAAAGTATTTCCCAAATATTCTAATAAAGTGTTTGTCCTAAAGTTTCTCCTTTTAAAATGTGAACAATTATTTAAGTCGGAGTCTGTGCTATTCTCAATCACAACTTTATTTTGAATGCCAAATTATATTTCAGGCCACAAGAAGTGAAGTTGTGCCAACAATACCAAGATTGAAAAATTGAGTTAGAAGTCTTAAGAAAGCTGAGGAAAGCTTGTGAAAGAGAACAACGTGGCATAGGCCTATTTCTGTATTATTCTAGCTACGTGCAACCTACCTTAAAGTCATAGTAACCTAGGCCTAATATGAGAGGAGGATTCTGAAAAATGTGAATCAGTTTATAATTGTGCTGGCGGTTTGCCAATAGGGGGTGATACCATCGTATAGCACAATGTTTTAGGAGTGCATAATCACAATGGGGAAAAGGTTGACATCGCCCGACCCTAATACAGTTACACAGATTTATGCAGCATGGGAGCACTGTTTCTGATAAACAGACCTTTGAGAAGGTTCCCATAGCTTCTAGCACTTAGCATACTGTTCAGTGGTGATATTGATCCATAAGAGCCTGTGTTTGAAATCGGAAGTTTACTCCTCTAACGTGTTCTGTCGGTTCCAGTTGATTCTCTTCCTGTCTGCGTTTGAGGATCTAGCTTTCTGCCCCACGGCCATGTTGGACGCCTTCGCAGAGAGAGTGACTAAGAACCCGGACGCCCTGGGGCTCAAAGACGTCCTCAGCGTTCTGAAGACCTACTCGTCCCTAAACCACAACCTACAGGGCTACAGAGAGCCGTGAGTCTCCACCATAGAAATAGAATGTACCATAGAAATAGAATGACATTGTTGATATTTTTATTTCTATGGTCTCTAACTCGCCATGCCCTCTCCGTTTCCCTCCCCCTCTGCATTACCTTAATATGCGAAGTTAAAGAATGGCTAACTGTAGGCCTAGACCCTGTTTGAATACCTTAAATGCAGGCTTCCATTCTCCCAAACCTTAAGTTACAGTATTTACTGAGTTGACTAGGGTGGTGAAAGTTGAAGCAATAGGGTCTCTCTCTTATTCAATTACTTACAGATCAGTAGTTACCGCATTACATTTTGAAGGAACCTACAGTAATCTCTGCTCCCTGCTATATAGCACTTTTGCAGTGTGCACAGCTACAGCTGTATTTATAAATGGAGATGGGTTGTTTATCAATATTCAAAGCAGCCACATAACAGTCACATAATACAGATTACCACCATATCCCGCTGAATGCAAACTCTATATGTTTCTTCCTGGCCACAGGTTCCTGGAGGGCGTGACCCACGTGGTGGTGTCCTACCTTCCCAAGATGGCTGCCTCTGAGCTGCTGAAGGTGGTCTACTGCCTGTGTCTGCTGGGCCACTTTCCTGCCGCCCCACTGGAACAGCTGCTGCAGAAGGAGACACTGGAGGAGATCAGTGCCAGAGGTCAGACACTGTCAGCCTAAATAAAGATACTGATTAGATTTTCAAATCATTAGATTTAGGAAAAAAAGACACGTATACATCATTATTAAACATTATTATAATACAGATATGCTAAATTCCAAATCGAACTGCTAGCCCCTACCCCTTAGATGCTCCTGTAGGAAGTGAAATGGGTGTAAGCAATATTTCTACCCAGCCAATAAGAAGGCAAGAGGAAGCGATTACCATCTTACTTAAACCTATCCAACCAGCTGACCCCTTGTCCTCCATGTCCATACAGGTGGGCGGCTACAGAAGGGGATGGAAAAAAAGCTGCAGATAGTGGACCTGTGCCTCAGGCTGGACCGACCTTCTCTCCCTAAGCCCCTGACCGTCCCTCCCGAGGCTCTGGGCTCTCCAGCCCCTAACGACCTGTCCATTAACCCAGGGCTGTCTATGACCCTGCAGAGCATCGCCCAGGAAGGGCTGCTACAGGAGGGTGTGATGGTTGAAGACCAATACTTCATAGGTAAGTAGGACCTCACTGTTAGCTTGGTCCCAATGTTCCCTGTAATTCTTTTAGGCACTGAGCAAATTTCAGTTCTGCTGAGCGCAAACTTAAACGCTGTGAAAATTCTGTTCAACCTACGGCGCACGTTTACTGTGAACACGGATGCTGATCTGCTTTAAGTTAGTTTTGTAAAAGTGGCACAGTAGACTACTATGGCTATTTGATCATAATGTAGGCCTATCAGTGGACAAAAACAATCCCAAAACGTTTTAATATGGAAATAACTGTTCTATCATTCAACCTACAGTAGCAGCCAATGTGTGGTGTTCAATGTAGACCTACATTCCATGAGACTTTTGGGGGAAAAACATGCAGGGCTTGACATGAACCTGTTTATCCACTTGTCCTTCAGACAAGGTGACTGAATGTTGTTGTTTGATGCAAGAAACCACTTTTCAAAATAAAATGCATTATTATTCCCATACCATTATTACAGAGAATCAGACAAATTATGTTACCCTTTGCCTATTGGCTACAACACTGCCCCTTTAAGACAAAAAAAACAACTCTTTACCTAATTCTCTTTTTGTAGATGGCTAGAAATGCACACATTTTGTGCTCTTTTAGGAAGCAACCACTCCCCCATTTGTTGATGAGAAATTAGCTATAACTGGGCTAATAACTCACTAACTAGCAAAGAATATGAACAAATGTATACAGGTGGCTGCATGAAACTCTCGCTTTGATCTCAAAACAAGCGCATCTACTCGCTGACGCTCATGTTGTAAACACAGTCCAGTTCAAAGTGAATGGCACAGATCCATCCATATATGACAATGGCTATTTGCGTCTACTGCAGCTCTGATAGATTATGGCGCACCAGTCTGTGTAGAGTACGGGCCTGAATCATGACTGTCAATGAAATTAAATCCTACTCCATTGTGCTTTGCCTACAAGAAAATCTCTTGCACAGTTAGGTTTATCAAACGAAGTCTTGCATATTTGATTTTGTTCCGGTATGTTACATTGAAAGTGGCTAATGTTGCTTCTACCCCCCCCGCCCCCAAGCCATAAGACTGCTGAACAATTAATCAAATGGCCACCCGGACTATTTACATGGTTTATTATCTATGAGTAGTCATTTTACCCAACCTACATGTACAAATTACCTCAAATAAACTGTACCCCTGGTACCACTCGGTACCCGCGTATATAGACTCGTTATTGTTACTTTTTATTTTATTTTTTACTTCATTTTATTTAGTAAATATTTTCTTAACTCTATTTCTTGAACTGCATTGTTGGTTAAGGGCTTGTAAGTAAGCATTTTACAGCATTTTACATCTGTTGTATTTGGCGGATGTGACAAATAAAATTAGGTTTGATTTGAAAATATTGTGTTGATTCGAGCACAATTCCCACAGTACAGCGAAACGTTGATAGTGTTCATGAAGGGAAAACTCTAGAAATGTAGATCTCGTGCTTTCCTGCGTGGGCTGATATTTCTTCTGTGCGGCAGCCCGAGCTTAGAGGGAACATTGCCTGGTCCCAGATCTGTTTGTGTTGGATAGCTCATGGTTTCCTAAACTTGGTCTTGGGAATGTTTTGGTTTTTGCCCTAGCACTACACAACTGATTCAAATAAACAACTCATCAAGCTTTGATTATTTGAATCAGCTGTGTGGTGCTAGGGCATAAACTAAAACGTGCAACCTGGGGGTGGGGGCCAGGACCGGGTTTAGGAAACCCTGGATAGTTAACTTGTATGGATGTATGGCATTACAATGACCATAGGAGTTGGCTATACAGCACAAACAGATCTGGGACCTGGCTACCTCACTGCTTGGGATCATTATGTTGTGTATTTATTATGTGGGACAAGACAGTCGCACAGCTTTTATGTATGTGTTGAGTTAGGTACTGTATTTGAACTTGTCAGCATAAGATGTGTCCCCCAGTTATTTCTTCACCAATGCTCAACAGTGATTGTGCTTTATTTTAGCGAGTTATTGTTTCTGTTGCTAAAAGGATGTCATATTACGGGTTGTGTCTGGGTTGTATAACAGATGGTGTTATAACCCAACCCGGATCTCTACAAGAAGCCACAGGAGGGAGGGCACCATCTGAGGGCGAGTTTCCGCCACCTGAGCACAGTCAAAGGTTACTAACTAATGTTGTGGAAAAACAATTACTGTCTGTAAAATTTACAGGATTATATGATTCAGTTCATCTGAATTAGATATGTGTAGTCTCTCCCATTCAAACTCATTCAATCAATGTTATCTAAATTAGGATCAAACTATTCTTGTTTTCTCTCCCCTTGATGTAGAATTGCAGTATTCTGCGCATCCCCGTCCTCTTTCTGTTATGGTACCTCCCGTCCCCGTGGAAACCTGGCTATCAAGTTGCGTCATCTGACGGTCCTAGGATACACGCCAGTCGTGGTGAGTTTTGCACCCTAATGTCGTAGCCTAGGCTCTTGTTTTAAGCTCCCGCTAATGTGATTGTGTCTTAACTGTCTCTTGTTTGACAAATTTCCTTCTGAGATGATGATGAACTTGATATGGTCTTCTGATTAAAACTCTTTGTACCATCCTATTTTGATAAGGTGAAATGTGAGCCATGTTTATTTAGCATGGTTATTTATTAGTCTTAACTTTGTATATTTGAGAGACATTGTAATATACTAAAATAAGACAAATGTTGCAGAGCCCATCTTGAACTTGCCTCAACTTCAAGGCCCCCCCACTTTTACCCATCCCTCATTTCTAAGTACATTATTTCCCGTCCCTCCTCTCCATTCCTAGGTGTTGGAGCACGAGCTGGACAATCTGTCCGAAGAGGAGAGAACAGAGCTCCTCAAAACACGGATCTTTCCAGGACAGGAGAGACCTGCTAACGTCGAACAGATGACAGACTGACGGACACCGAGAGAGTGGGGACATGGCTCATTCAGTCAAGAAAACCCCGACCTGGTTCTGTGGTCAGTCTGGTCACGATCCTGTTCCGGTCCTGTCATTCGTTGCACAGGAACTGCTGGTATACTGAATTGACTACATGAAGACTGTTGTCGAAAATATCTGTGTGCGAGTGTCTGGACTTAACAGTTCACTGCGTAATGTCTCACTATTTAACTAGAAAGTAAATGGGAACAAACTCCCATCTGTCATTGCTCCTCATATTTTTGAGGGAATCTGTGTTGGAGCTAAATGGACCCAATCCTAAATGGACCCCTAGACCCTACACCCTGTGCACTTGTGGAGATCTGATATGATTTGATGGGTTTAAGCAATACGGTGAAACTTCAACCTAGCCTAACAGAGGGCCAGTTGAAATTAATTGCTTATACCCGTTAAATCCTCTTACATCTCCGGAAGTGCATAGGGTGAGTGTCTAGGGGTTGATTTGGGATTGGACCTGAAATTGTTCAGATTGATGCCATGTCATTGAAATGTGTTGAGTAGAGGTGGTTATGGGAACTGATGTTGTAACAACGAAAGGATTTATAATCACGACTGTCACTTATGCTGAAAATAAAATGACATAGAAACAGTCATCCACTATATACAGTACCAGTCAAAAGTTTGTACTTTGTACACCGACTCATTTCAGCCAATATTTTTTTTTAAACAATTTTCTACATTGTAGAATAATATTGAAGACATCAGAACTATGAAATAACACATGGAATCATGTAGTAACCAAAAGAATGCTGCTACAGCGCATACAGCTGTTCAAACCTACATGTCACCTCCATTACAATGTAAACTGACACGCATAATTGCTGGGCAGATATCACGCTGAGTGATAGTATCAAAAACAGATGCTAACACAGGGTGTAAGTTGTTTTCATGTCTGTGTGTATATCAGACACACACATCCCCCTGTATTTTGAGTGGGACACATCTACTAATTCAAGGGTTTTTCTTTATTTTTACTGTTTTCTACATTGTAGACTAATAGTGAAGTCATCAAAACTATGAAATAACACATGGAATAATTTAGTAACAAAAAAAGTGTTCTACAAATCAAAATATATTTTATATTCTTCAAAGTAGTCACCCTTAGGCTTGATGACCGCTTTGAACACTCTTGGCATTCTCTCAACCAGCTTCATGAGAAATGCTTTTCCAACAGTCTTGAAGGAGTTCCCACATATGCTGAGTAATTGTTGGCTGCTTTTCCTTCACTCTGCGGCCCAACTCATCCTAAGCAATCTCAATTGGATTGTGGAGGCCAGGTCATCTGATCATCATTGTCCTGTTGGAAAAACAAATGATAGTCCCACTAAGGGCAAACCAGATGGTATGGTGTATCGCTGCAGAATGCTGTGGTAGCCATGCAGGTTAAGTATGCCTTGAACTCTTAACTAAATCACAGACCTTGTCACCAGCAAAGCACCATCACATCACCACCTCCATTCTTCACGGTGGGAACCATATATGCAGAGATCATCCGTTCACCTACTCTGGGTCACAAAGACACGGCAGTTGCAACCAAAAATCTCTGTCCTTTGGTCTGATGAGTCCAAATTTGATTTCCACCAGTCCATTGCTTGAGTTTCTTGGCCCAAGCAAGTCTCTTCTTCTTATTGGTGTCTTTTAGTAGTGGTTTCTTTGCAGCAATTCAACCACAAAGGCCTGATTAACTATTCTAAGGAGACAGCGTGAATGTTGAGATGTGTCTGTTACTTGAACTCTCTGAAGCATTTATTTGGGCTGCAATCTGATGTGCCGTTAACTCTAATGAACATATCCTCTGCAGCATAGGTAACTCTGGGTCTTCCTTTCCTGTGGCGGTCCTCATGAGAGCCAATTTCATCATAGCACTTGATGGTTTTTGCAACTATACTTGAAGGAACTTTCAACGTTCTTGACATTTTCTGGATTGACTGACCTTCATGTCTTCAAGTAATGATGGACTGTCATTTCTCTTTGCTTATTTGAGCTCTTCTTGCTGTAATATGGACTTGGTCTTCTACCAAATTGGGCTATCTTCTGTATACTACCCTTACCTTGTCACAACACATCTGATTGGCTCAAATGCATTAAGAAGGAAAGAAATTCCACAAATTAACTTAACAAGTCACACCTGTTAATTTAAATGCATTCCAGGTGACTGTCATAAAGATTGTTGAAAGAATGCCAAGAGTGTGTACAGCTGTCGTCAAGGCAAAGGGTGGCTACTTTGAAGAATCTAAAATGATTTGTTTAACACTTTGTTTGGTTAATACATGATTCCACATGTGTTATTTCATAGTTTTGATGTATTCACTATTATTGTACAATGTCAAAAATATAGAAAAACCTTTGAATGAGAATATGTGCCCAAACCTTTGACTGGTGCTGTGCATATGTACATAGTGTGTATTCAAACTTTTTCCACGTTTTGTTACTTTATTCCCAAATCGATTTTTGATCTAATTCTCATTTCTGGAAAAGGTTTAAAATAAAGGTTAAAATCCAAGTCATGTGACATGATTAACAAAAACAGGGCAGTGGTCATATAGAATGTTTGCACTTGAGAACAATACTGATGTGATGAATTGGTAGCCTTATCTAGAAGAAAAAGAAACGCACACCTATTTAGCCGAGGTGCTGGCTAGCGGAGTAGAAAACCTGAAAATAAAAGAGAGCCGCACACTCTATAAGCTCAGATGCAAAAATGTCATTACCAACGTTTCGACAGCCAAGCTGTCTTCATCAGGGTTTAATCACAAACACTGCGGGATGACTCGTTTATGTAGTGTCAAAAGACACAGGTGTCTGTAATCATGGCCAAGAGTGGCCTAATATCATTGGTTAATTATCAAATATTAAAATGGCATACAAAGAACAGCGTACAAACAACAAATGGATAGCATACGATCATAAATTCATTTGACTACACAAGCTTACAAACATTACAATGGCAAAGTCACAAGAATGGCTTCAGATCAAAGTCTACGTTGAGACCGAAGGGAGCAAGGGTCTTTAAGTTAAAGATCCAGGCAGCCTCTCGTTTTAAAAATAAATTATCAAGGTCACCCCCTCTCCTAGGGAGGGTGACATGTTCGATGCCAATATAACGCAGAGACGAAATCGAGTGGCCTGCCTCCAAGATGTGGGCCGCAACTGGGTAAGTAAAGTTTTTACACTTAATGGTGCTACGATGCTCTGAGATACGTACTTTTAATTCGCGCTTTGTTTTACCCACAAGGACAAGTTATAAGATAAATAACTGCCTTAGTGGAGCACGTAATAACACCTTTGATTGGGATCGATTTCCCTGTTTGTGGGTGTTTTGAAGGATCTACATTTATAAGTGCCATTGCATTGAGCACAGCCATTACATTAGTAATTTCCATCCAGTAGGGGCGCAAATAGACGTTGTTCAGGAATATCTTGGTGGTAAATCAGAGTGTACCAATTGGTCTCTGAGATTTCTACCCACTATTCAAAGCGTTCTGAACAAATTAAGGGAATTGTTCACAAACATTGGCACATTCTAAAATCCGATGATAGTCTCAGTAATGTGTTTTCGGACCTTCCCTTGGGCAGAAATCTCAGAGACCAATTGGTACACTCTGATTTACCACCCCATGATATTCCTGAACAATGTATATTTGCGCACCTATTGGATGGACATTACAAATGTAATGGCTGTGCTCAATGCAATGGCACTTATAAATGTAGATCCTTCAAACACCCACAAACAGGGAAATCGATCCCAATCAAAGGTGTTATTACGTGCTCCACTAAGGCAGTTATTTATCTTATAACTTGTCCTTGTGGTAAAAATTATGTGGGTAAAACAAAGCGCAAATTAAAAGTACGTATCTCTGAGCATCGGAGCACCATTAGGTGTAAAAACTTTACTTACCCAGTTGCGGCCCACTTCTTGGATCACCGGGCACCCCGCTATCATCCAGAAGGCGAAGTCAGTACAAGGTGGTACCGAGAGACTGAAAAACAGCTTCTCTCTCAAGGCCATCAGACAGTTAAATACTGTTAGAATACTGGCACTTTAGAGGCTGCTGCCCTATATACATAGACATGGAATCACTGGCCACTTTAATAATGGAACACTAGTCACTTTAATAATGTTTACATATTTTGCATTACTCATCTCATATGTATATACTGTATTCTATCCTATTCTACTGTATCTTAGTCTATGCCGCTCTGACATTGCTCACCCAAATATTTATTTTATTCTTAATTCCATTCCTTTACTTTAGATTTGTGTGTATTGTTGTGAAATTGTTAGATATTACTGCACTGTTAGCTAGAAACACAAGCATTTCGCTACACTCGCAATAACATCTGCAAAACACATGTATGTGACAAATACAAGTGGATTTGATTTGATTTTCAGTTTATTTTTTTATACATTTGCAAAAATGTCTCAACTCAGGTACAAGGTATTGTGTGTAGATTGATGAGGAGAAAAAAAACAATTTAATACATTTTAGAAAAAGGCTGTAACGTAACATTTGGAAAAAGTCAAGGGGTCTGAATCCTTCACGAATGCAGGAATGCATACAAGTATGTGTAATACATAATGTTTAAGTAGTGCACTATAAAGCGAAAAGGGTTCCATTTTGGATGTAGCTACTGTTTCATTGTGACATGAAACCTGTGCAGCCCTCATAGTCTGCTGGTTTAATGCGTTTGCCCTAACTACATAGAAACTGCAAGGTGTGCAACATCAAGGTGCCGTCCCTCTTATGCATACTCTAGTGCACAATGGCACAAAACATAAGCCTCCAAGGACACAGTAGACAGGAAATTATGCTAGGTATGTTTTTTTTGTTTTAGTCATGACAGCAGTTTTTTGTATTTCAACATTTCCTTGTGGCTGAGTTACTTAAGTTATCCTTCAAAGGACGAGTTGTAAGATGTTCTATAAAAATCTGTAAACAATGGTTCAAACTAAAATATTGCAATAAACTGAAACAGTTAAGAGAGGCCTGTAGCTTGGGAATGCTCGATTTGAAGCACCAGCTTGATTTGATTTTAAAAAACTACTTAACTACAGTAACAAAGTATTCCCATTACAAGGACAAGCGGTGATTTGTAATGGGAATACTTTGTTACTGTAGTTCAGTGTGCCAGTTTCAATGGAACATACATGACAATCAGTGCCTCTCAGAGAGAGTGTGTGAAAATGTGGTTCAGTCCCCTCAAATTCGGAAACCACTGTTTCCTGTATGACCCATTCACCACAGAGCTAGGGTCTTCCTCTTCACTACATACCCACTACAAATCAAATATGATATCCCTGTGGCTGTACGCTTAACCCAATTGTGTGTGTGGGCGTGTGTGTTCGTTCAGTATGCAAGGGGATATTGTTTTATATAGTATACTGCCCACAAAATCAAGAGTCCATTCTCCATAGTTTCCCAGAAGATCATATTACATCAGACTATAATTATTTGATAAACATTTATAAGATAACTCAAATCTTTATTTACACGCAATCAGATGCACAATTAGATGTGCACCTCATCATTTGAAGAGCTAGCTTTCATGTTTCCATCAAGAACTTGGTCTGTTTCTCCAGTCAGCTCTCAAGGGCCAATAAAGGCTCAACGCGTGTTACTTTTGTATGAGGATGTCTGATCTGAGGATGACCGTGATCAGTATCGTCCCATTCGGATTGGATACTGGACCCCCTGCTTCTTCCTGTGCCACCTGAGTGGAGCTTTGGGTTTGATGTTCATGTAGTCACTCTGGGAACACTCCACTCTCCTCAGTCTGAGCTGAGGATCAAATTCACAGAAAGAGGTGGAGAGTGAGTAGGTTGAGCTGTGTATATGTATGTAGTTGTGTACAACTGTCTCCATGCATCATTTATGTTTTCAATAAATAAAGTACCAGTCAAAAGTTTGGACACCTACTCATTCAATTGTTTTTCTTTATCTTCTACATTGATGTCTTCACTATTATTGTACAAACTATGAAATAACACATATGGAATCATGTACTAACCAAAGTAGCCACCCTTTGACTTGATGACAGCTTTGCACATGCTTGGCATTCTCTCAACCAGATTCATGCAGTAGTCACCTGGAATGCATTTCAATTAACAGGTGTGCCTTGTTAAAAGTTATTTTGTGGAATTTCTTTCCTGCGTTTGAGCGACTCAGTTGTGTTGTGACAAGGTAGGGGTGGTATACAGAAAATAGCCCTATTTGTAAAAAGACCAAGTCTATATTATGGCAAGAACAGCTCAAATAAGCAAAGCGAAATGACAGTCCATCATTACTTTAAGACAAGAAGGTCAGTCAATACGGAAAATGTCAATTACTTTGAAAGTTTCTTCAAGTGCAGTCGCAAAAACCATCAAGCGCTATGATGAAACTGGCTCTCATGAGGACCGCTACAGGAAAGGAAGACTCTGAGTTACCTCTGCTGCAGAGGGTAAGTTCATTAGAGTTAACTGCACCTCAGATTGCAGCCCAAATAAATGCTTCAGAGAGTTCAAGTAACAGACACATCTCAATATCTGTTCAGAGGAGACTGTGTGAATCAGGCCTTCATGGCCGAATTGCTGCAAAGAAACCACTACTAAAGGACACCAATAATAAGAAGATACTTGTTTGGGCCAAGAAACATGAGCAATGGACATTAGACCTTGGTCTGATTAGTCCAAATTTGACATTTTTAGTTCCAACCGGTGTGTATTTGTGAGATATAGAGTAGGTCAACGGATGATCTCCGCATGTGTGGTTCCAACTGTGAAGCACGGAGGAGGTGGTGTGAGGGTGCTTTGCTGGTGACACTGTCAGTGATTTATTTTGAATTCAAGGCACACTTAACCAGCATGGCTACCACAGACTTCTGCAGCGATACACCATCCCATCTGGTTTGCACTTAGTCCCACTATCATTTGTTTTTCAACAGGACAATGACCCAAAACACACCTCCAGGCTGTGTAAGGGCTATTTGACCAAGGAGAGTAATGGAGTGCTGCATCAGATGACCTGGCCTCCACAATCACCCAACCTTATCCTAACAGAGATGGTTTGGGATGAGTTGGACCGCAGAGTGAAGGAAAAGCAGCTGACAAGTGCTCAACCTATGTGGGAACTCCTTCAAGACTGGTGGAAAAGCATTCCAGGTGAAGCTGGTTGAGAGAATGCCAAGAGTGTGTAAAGCTGTCATCAAAGCAAAGAGTGGCTACTTTGAAGAATGTCAAATATAACATATTTTGATTTGTTTAAAACTTATTTTAGTTACTATATGATTCTTATTATCTCATAGTTTTGATGTTTTCACTATTATACTACAATGTTGAAAATAGTTTTAAAAAACCTGAATTGGTAGATGTCTCAACTTTTGACTGGTACTGTACACTTTATTGCATTGTTGGACCAAATAGTTAATTGTGCATTGAATTTATGCCAAGGCTTGAGAGATTACTTATGTGTTTTCATCACAGCACCTCATGGATGTCAGGCAAGTTACCCTCTCTTTGTGTAAAGGAAGCAAGATGTCACTCACCCAGATGACAAAGGCGATGACCGTGACAACCAGGCCATAGATGGTGGTGACCCAGAATCCCAGCACCCATGCCCAAACAGGGACACCATGCACTCTAGGGCCTACACATCCCACAGTCTTCCCTGCCTGGCACTGGTATGCTGACCAACCAACCAATCAGAGAGAGATGTGCGTTTTAAACTTCAAGGAGTAGTTTTACAGATCCAGATTAAGCCTACTCCTGGGGTACTTTAGTTTTTCCACTGAAAGTGCATTTTAAGTAAAATAAATATGCTTATCTAGGTCCAGTAAACTGGCCAGTTTGGTCTTTAAGCAAAAGTACATCATTAGAATATACACTGAGTGCACAAAACATTAGGAACGCCTTCCTAATATTGAGTTGCAAACCCTTTCGCCCTCAGAACAGCCTTCTCACAGTTGTATCAAGTTAATTGAATGACATTTGGGTGGTGAGCCATTCTTCATACACGCAGGAAACTGTTGAGCATGAAAAACGCAGCAGCGTTGCAGTTCTTGACACACTCAAACCGGTGGCACCTGCTACCATACTCCATTCAAAGGCACTTAAATCTTTGTGTTGCCCATTCACCCTCTGAATGGCAAATATGCACAATCTATATCTCAATTCCTTCTTTAACCTGTCTCCTCCCCTTCATCTACACTGATTGAAGTGGATTTATCAGGTGACATCAATAAGGGATCATACCATTCACCTGGTCAGTCTATGTCATGGAAGAGCAGGTGTTCCTAATGTTTTGTACACTCAGTGTATAGTCCTATAAATCAAGATATAGCATTTTGAACTACTGTGCATGCATGCATGCGTATTTGTGTGTGCTTGTATAGATCAGTTCCTTTTGAAGTAAACATACCTTCAACCAGGACCAAGGTCTGAGGCTCATCTGGTACTTTCTCAATGGGAGGTGGGTACATGGGGTACCCCTCACAGGTATAGACTCCAGCGCGCTCCGTGGTCATTCCAGAGAGGACAAAACTGACCGTATGGTCCTGTTCGTTCACCCTCAGCCCCAGACCCTCCCCAACAGGACTCACTGTCTCTGTGGAGTTGTGGTTGTGAGCACTGTCGTGAGTGTGGTTGCCAACCTCGACCAAGCCCAGGTATAGGTGGAATCTCATCTCCTCCTGGTCCTTGCCTGTCAGGTTGGGGCATCTGACCGATGCAATGCCGTTGACAGACACACGGACCACATAGAACGTTCTGAGCTTGTCTGGTGAGGGAAGGTCAAAAGTCAAATAGAGGCAGTCAGTTGTGCGCGTTATATCAGAGGGAAGTAGACAAGGACCCTGTTTTAATATTTCCCTCCTTCTTTCCTTGAAGAAATTACTGATCTGACACAGCAAGATTTGGTGAGTGCAATGAGGTGTAAACCTAGCCTTGGTGCCAGTCTATTTCAGCTCTCTTGCCAAGTCCTTATGGAATTGTCATGCCAAACAGATTACTGTGAGACCAGACTTTTCAGCTTGACAATGTCAGCATCTGAGTCATTGTCAACAGATCTGGGACCAGGCTAGTAGAAACCCACTCTGGTTACAAGTATTTTTAGCGAGCGTTCCACTCCTGTCCAAATTGCTTGTCTCTTTGATCTTGAACACACACACATAAACAGCTATGTACAGTGCCTTGCAAAAGTATTCATCCCCCTTGGCGTTTTTCCTATCTGGTTGCATTACAATCTGTAATTTAAATGGATTTTTATTTGGATTTCATGCAATGGACATACACAAAATAGTCCAAATTGGTGAAGTGAAATTTTAAAAAGGACTTGTTTAAAAAAATTCAAAAAAATTATAAAAGTGGTGCGTATATATGTATTCACCCCCTTTGCTATGAAGCCCCTAAATAAGATCTGGTGAAACCAATTACCTTCAGAAGTCAAACACTTCGTTAAATAAAGTACACCTGTTTGCAATCTAAGTGTCACATGATCTGAGTATATATACACCTCTTCTGAAAGGACCCAGTGTTTGCAACACCACTAAGCAAGGGGCACCACCAAGCAAGCGGCAGCATGAAGACCAATGAGCTTTCCAAACAGGTCAGGGACAAAGTTGAGGAGAAGTACAGATCAGGGTTGGGTTATAAAAAAATATCCGAAACTTTGAACATCCCACAGAGCAACATTAATTTCATTATTAAAAAATAGAAAGAATATGGCACCACAGCAAACCTGCCAAGAGAGGGCCGCCCACCAAAACTCATGGACCAGGCAAGGAGGGCATTAATTAGAGAGGCAACAAAGAGACCAAAGATAACCCTGAAGGAGCTGCAAAGCTCCACAGCGGAGACTGGAGTATCTGTCCATAGGATCACTTTAAGCCGTACACTCCACAGAGCTGGGCTTTATAGTAGAGTGGCCAAAAAAAAGCCATTGCTTATAGACAAAATAAGCAAATACGTATGGTGTTCGCCAAAAGGCATGTGGGAGACTCTCCAAACATATGGTAGAAGGTACTCTGGTCAGATGAGACTGATGATACTATCTTTTTGGCCATCAAGGAAAATGCTATGTCTGCCGCAAACCCAACACCTCTCATCACCCCGAGAACACCATCCCCACAGTGAAGCATGGTGGTGGCAGCATCATGCTGTGGGGATGTTTTTCATCGGCGGGGACTGGGAAACTGTTCAGAATTTAAGGAATGATTGAGGGTGCAAAATACAGGGAAATTCTTGAGGGAAACCTGTTTCAGTCTTCCAGAGATCTGAGACTGGGACTGAGGTTCACCTTCCAGCAGGACAATGAACCTAAGTATACTGCTAAAGCAACACTTAAGTGGTTTAAGGGGAAGCATTTAAATGTCTTGAAATGGCCTAGTCAAAGCCCAGACCTCAATCCAATTGAGAATCTGTGGTATGACTTAAAGATTGCTGTACACCAGTGGAAGCCATCCAACTTGAAGGAGCTGGAGCAGTTTCGCCTTGGAGAATGGGCAAAAATCCCAGTGGCTAGATGTGCAAAGCCTATAAAGACATACCCCACGAGACTTGCAGCTGTAATTGCTGTAAAGGTTGCTCTACAAAGTATTGCCTTTGGAGGGGTGAGTAGTTATGCACGCTCAAGTTCAGGTTTTTGTCTTATTTTTGGTTTGCTTCACAATAAAAAATATTTTGCATCTTCAAAGTGGTAGGCGTGTTGTGCAAATCAAATGATACAACCCCCCCCCCCGCAATTTTAATTCCAGGTTGTAAGGCAACAAAATAGGACAAATCCCAAGGGGGTGACTGTATTGCTATACTTGTGAGGACCTTTGGGGGACTAACAATTGATTCCCAAACCCTAACCCCAATTCTAAACCTAACCTTAATTCTAACCCAAACCCTGAACCTAACCCCTAAGCCTAAAATATCTTTTTAACAAGTGAGGACTTGTAAAAAATTATCTGAATTTTTGAGGACTTTTGGTACTCACAAGTATAGTAAAACGTGTGCACACACACTAGGGTTGCAGAGGGTCGGAAGCTTTCCAGTAAATTTCTGGTATTTTTCCGGAAATTGTCCTTGGGAAGTTGAGCCCTGGCATTTTGCTTAAATTCTTCTAAAAAGTTAGCTTAAAACAGTGAAACTTTTTGTGTGGGATACACATAAGGCAACTCTAGGTCTTGTGGCATATTTTGGTTAAACTATCCCCAATTCAGTGGAATTGCAACCCTCTGCACGCACAGTGCATTCTTCCATCACATGTGCAGTGCACTCTTTCACTCACACACACACACACACACACACACACACACACACACACACACACACACACACAGGAAATGGCTTCTGAGGCTTATACCTAGCCTTTTTACCCTCTCAAAATTGGACTATTCGTATGCATCATTTCACAGTATTTTAACCCACACATTGAACATGCTCCAAAACAAGTGTTGTGGCCTGAGATTCCAAAAAGAGAAGCAGTCTGTGTGGACGAGAACATGTGAGTCACTTAGTTGAATCCTTATCACCCCCACCCCTGCCGTTTCCTTTCTGCAAGTCCTATCACAACGAGGAAACAACAACTTCAATGCATTATATAAACCTGCTTATTCTATTCATAATATAGCTGCAGTCTAGATGTTGAAGCATATCCACATTTGTAATTGGGGTTTAACTGCACTCCTTTGAGTAATGTGCTGGAGGAATTCAAACCACTGCAACTAGCATCCCCACCTGATAAAACCATGCAGCTTGGCAAGCATTGAAATCTTAAATGATCTGCAACCCTTTGATTGGGCAACCTTTTGTTCTTGTTATCAGAATGTTCTGGTCGTGCTATGGATCATGCTTGAGGTGACATTTGTTGATACTGAGAATATAGATGAACGTTAATGACAAAGTCCAATGGTGAAACATTTAGACAAATGTAATAATTTTGAGCTGAAACGATTCCCTTTTCTACATACGTTACACCATCCTGGACTTGCCCGGATCTTTTTTCAATTTTTGTCCCATATCTCCCCCCAGCTTTTTGTTTTGTTGTTACATATACATTCTACACACATTTTACATACATGGCACTTTTTTTCACAATAGTTACATAGCAATAATAAAGTAATTTGTTATACATTACATCTGGATAGATGGTACTTATACATTATACATTGTGTTTTCAGTCATAACTATTGTAGAGCGTGAGCTTTTAAACAGGCTCATATCTTACCTTTACAGTTGTTTGAGCTTATCATGTTGGCAGCACTGGAGAGGGAGAGGAGGATCGTGGGTATCCAGTAAACGTTCATCTTAAAAGTTCTCAGTTTTGTCGTGAAACTGAAGCTCCCCTGATCTCCCTTTACAGTGCACAACAATCAGGGTAAATGTGACAATACACTATATGCCAAACAGAATGAGACAGTGACTGCTCTGCTCTACCTAAACATACCTAAACATACAACACATGCTCGTCACACGATGACAGCGTGCATCTCATAACATCCTTCCCTGTCACCTGTCACTGTGAACAACAATCTGGCCCTCGTCGACTGTAAGCAACTCTCTCTGCTGCACATCTAACAGGGTGACTGACTGCACAGACTCTTGAGTAAAAAAACATCCGCACTCTGTGGCAGTGCACTCTGAACTTCACAAAGTTTCTGCCCTCAACCGGTGTGTGACTTTTGATGCCCTTCGAATTTGATACTTCTCTGGGCTCGGAACCTCGTATCGCATTAGTCATATGTTTGATTTCCCACTCTTATCTGGGGACTGTCATATAGACTCGCTCCATATCATATTTCACTGCTTCTGGTAGAACTCGCAGAGACCCACCTGGGACACGGCACCAAGACTGTGTTAGCCTGCTGAGCTAGAGCATAATGCAAGTGTTCAAGTCTCAGGCAGAGTTACTCATCACGCGGTTGTTACATAGGCCTACCTAGCACCTGTCAGTGACAACCATCGCACAAACGGGGGTTTGGTCTGTGGTTGTGACTGTCTCCTGCAACAGTCAGTCAGGTAAACTAACAATGTTGCACTTATATTATCACAGACGTGTAATGCGCCAAATCGTATAACCATACACCACATTGTGGCAAATGTGTAGGCCAACATTTCCTGTTTTTTATTAGATTTTTGAGTACACTTTCCAGTGAGTGTCATTATCCAGAGTCACTTCACATCATACAGATAGATACCTTAATTAGAAATTGAGAGGCCTATAGTTTGTTTGGGGAGAGCAGAGAGATTTACTGGTCTCCTTTTAAATCTCACTGCAGCGATAGGCAAACATACACAAGTCAAATTTGATTTGTCACAGGCGCCGAATACAACAGGTGTAGACTTTACCCACACACACACCTACTGTAGCTCACCCCAGCCACTCTCTACATTTACATCTTTATAAAATAATAATCAAGTATGTGCCATTTAGCAGACACTTTTATCCAAAGAGAGCATCATGCTCTCCCGACTGGGCCCCACAGGACATGATTCATTATTACATTTGTCTGCAAAATATAGTCAACTCCGGACTAAAGAGAGGAGTCTTCTCAGAGTGACTACATGAACACCAAACCCAGAATTTCCCCCAGAACAAACACACACTCGCACGTGACTGTCAGTCATATCAAGGCTGAAGAGCTGCGGATGAGTCTTTCATGATCATCGTAACGGCTCTGCTACACTATAGCAACTGGGCGTCCGGCATTGAAAGGAATATTAATGGCAGGGTTTTTTTTGTAGTTTTTTTTGTAGGCACTAACTCATTCATGGTTCCCTATGGGAAAATGTATGGAGTCTTTGGGTAAATGCCGAAAAATAAGGTCTGTGGTAAACACAGGCTTAGGAGATCTTATACGTTTTGTTCTATGAGATAATCTTGGTCATTTTGAAGCACATACAGCACAAGGCTTTATAATTCATGATAACTGACTGATATCTCGTAGAACAAAACATATAAAAATCTCCTAAGCTTGTGTTAACCTCAGACCTTTATGCGGAATATGTTCCAAGTGGCAACCTATTCCCTATAGTGCTCACCCTGGGCGAAAGTAGTGCACTATAAAGAGAAAAGGTTTCCATTTGGAACATAGTCACTATTACTTTGTGACACACAACCTGTACAGCCCTCGTAGTCTGCTGCAGTGTTTGCCCTAAACTACATAGAAACTGCAAGGTGTGCAACATTAAGGAGCAGTGCCTCTTGTGCATACAAAAGTGCACAATTGCACACAAAAAACAACCTCCAAGGGAACCTTAAACAGGAAATGATGCTAGGTGTTTTTTAATATTTTTTGTCATTGCAGCAGTTTTTTTTCACGATCGTTTCCTTATCCGCCGAGTTACACAAGTTAACACAGTGTACTCCTTAGTTAAAAATAGAGAGATGTACCTTGCATCAAGGTCATGTCCTAAAGCACAAGCAGGGATTTGTAATTCAGTTTCAATGTAGGATAGTCACTTATTTTGACCCATTCATGACAATCACAGTGGCTCTCAGCGAGAGAATGGGATGTAAGTCCCCTCGTATTTGGAAACCACTGTTTCACGTGAGACCCATTCACCAGGGTCTTCCTCTAGCTACGCCACACGCGCACTACATATCACCGAGGGTGTCCCTGTGTCTATAAGCTTAACCTGTGTGTGTGTGTGTGTGCATTGACTACAGTATGCATGAGGATATGAGAGATTAACATTCATTTCGTATTATTTGTTGTTGTTTGGGGGGTATGCTGCCCACAACTTCAAGAGTCCATTCTCAATAGATTCCCGGAAGATCATATTACATCAGACTATAATTATTTGATTTACATTTATAAGATAACTCAAATCTTTATTGACACACAATCAGTTGTACAATTAGATGTATACCATGTGACTTGACGAACTGGCTTACATGGAGAACTTGGTGTGTTTCAGAAGTCCGCTCTCAAAGGCAAATTGTGGCTCAACTCTGATCTGAGGATGACAGTGATCAGTATCGTCCCATTCGGATTGGATGCTGGACCCCCTGCTTCTTCCTGGGCCACCTGAGTGGAGCTTTGGGTTTGATGTTCATGTCGTCGCTCTGGGAACACTCCACTCTCCTCAGTCTGAGCTGAGGATCAAATTCACAGAAAGAGGTGGAGAGTGAGTAGGGTGAGCTGTGTATATGTATGTAGTTGTGTACAACTGTCTCCATGCATCATTTATGTTTTCAATACATATACTATATTGCATTATTTGACTTTTTTTTTTGTGTCATTTAAACTGGTATTCTTTGCTTATTTTGACTTTATTTTTTACTTTTCTCTTTGACCGTCATCCCAGCAACTTCTCTCCCACTTGTCTCCAGTTCCACATCCCAACCCTCAATTTCCCCCAGCTCATCCCGTCCTCCTCAGCTGGCCACCCTCTTTGTATTTCTTCGCAAGATATCTTTCAACTATGCTGTGATGTTTAACATACGATTTTGAATCTATCGAATAGAATCCATAGATTGCGAGTTAAAGATAAATACTTTTACTAAGAGTATTAGTAAATGACTGACCCGGTCTCTCCAGATCTCCCAACAGTACTATTTCTAGGGTCAATTTTAAACTGAGACCAGAAACCGTCTACTTGAGGGCAATACCAACACAAATGGTCTATTGATTCTGTATCCTCACATCAAAATCTGCAGAGCTGCAATGGTTGTATGCCCCAAATATTCAACATTTTGTTACATCTTACGTCATTTTATTTATCAGCTCGTCGTTTTATATACAGTACCAGTCAAAAGTTTGGACACCTACTCATTCAAGGGTTTTTCTTCATTTTTACTATTTTCTACATTGTACAATAATAGTGAAGACATCAAAACTATGAAATAACACATAACCCCCAAAAATTCAACAATTCCAAATATATTTTATATTCTCCAAAGTAGCCACCCTTTGACTTTATGACAGCTTTGCACACTCTTGGCATTCTCTCAACCAGCTTCATGAGGAATGCTTTTCCAACAGTCTTGAAGGAGTTCCCACATATGCTGAGTACTTGTTCGCTGCTTGTCCTTCACTCTGCGGTCCAACTCATCCCAAACCATCTCAATTGGCTTGAGGCCGGGTGATTGTGAAGGCCAGGTCATCTGATGCAGCACTCCATCACTCTCCTTCTTGGTCAAATAGCCCTTACACAGCCTGGAGGTGTGTTTTGGGTCATTGTCCTGTTGAAAAACAAATGATAGTCCCACTAAGTGCAAACCAGCTTGGATGGTGTATCGCTGCAGAATGCTGTGGTAGCCATGCTGGTTAAGTGTGCCTTGAATTCTAAATAAATCAGACAGTGTCACCAGCAAAGCACCATCACACCTCCTCCATGCTTCATGGTGGGAACCACACATGCGGAGATTATCCATTCACCTACTCTGCGTCTCACAAAGACACGGCGGTTGAAACCAAAAATGTCACATTTGGACTCATCAGACCAAAGGACAGATTTCCACCAGTCTAATGTCCATTAATTGATTGTTTCCTGGCCCAAGCAAGTCTTTGCCCAAGCAAGTCTTCTTATTGGTGTCTTTTAGTAGTTTTTTCTTAGCAGCAATTCGACCATGAAGGCCTGATTCACACAGTCCCCTCTGAACAGTTGATGTTGAGATGTGTCTGTTACTTGAACTATGAAGCATTTATTTGGGCTGCAATCTGAGGTGCAGTTAACTCTAATGAACTTACTCTCTGCAGCAGAGGTAACTCTGGGTCTTCCTTTCTTGTAGCGGTCCTCATGACAGCCAGTTTCATCAGAGCGCTTAATAATTTTTGCGACTATACTTGAAGAAACTTTCAAAGTTCTTGACATTTTCTGTATTGACTCACCTTCATGTCTTAAAGTAATGAAGGACTGTTTCTCTTTGCTTATTTGAGCTGTCCTTGCCATAATATGGACTTGGTCTTCTACCAAATAGGGCTATCTTCTGTATATCTTCTCAAACGCATTAAGTAGGAAAGAAATTCCACAAATTAACCAGGCACAACTGTTAATTGAAATGCATTCCAGGTGACTACCTCATGAAGCTGGTTCAGAGAATGCAAAGAGTGTGCAAAGCTGTCATCAAGGCAAATATAAAATATATTTGTTTAACACTTTTTTGGGGGTTACTACATGATTCCATATGTGTTATTTCATAGTTTTGATGTCTTCACTATTATTCTACAATGTAGACCATAATTTTTACAAAGAAAAAAAAAAACTGGAATGAGTGGGTAGGTCCAAACTTTTGACTGGTACTATATACATGTATATATACTGTGTAAGGCGATATATATATATATACACACACACGTGTATATATCCTGTGCCATGGAATCGGTACATCAGAAATCTCTTCCCAGCTAAATATTTTTTACTCATACGGTATGATTTGAAATACAAGCCATCAGGAGTAGGCAGCTATGACTAAGGAGTTATTCAAGGTGATTTTTCCTTAAATAGACAGGTATTTATTTACCTCTCAATGGACTAAATAGTTAATTGTGCATTGAATTTATGCCAAGGCTTGCTTATATTTTTTCATCACAGGAGGCAGCACCTCACGGATGTAAGACAAGTTACCCTCTCTCTGAGTAAAGGAAGCGAGATGTCACTCACCCGGATGGCAAAGGCGATGACAGTGACAGCCAGGCCATAGATGATGGTGACACAGAACCCCAGTACCCATGTCCAAGCAGAGCCTACACATCCCACAGGCTTCCTTGCCTGGCACTGGAGAGCTGACCAACCAATCAAAGAGAGAGATAGATATGTGAGTTAAGCTTTAAGGGGCAGCTTTCCGGATCCAGATTAAGCCTACTCCTAGAGTAACTTCGTTTTTCCATTGAAAATACATTTCAAGTCCAGAAGTAGGCTTGTAGAAGTTCAGGAAACTGTCCAGTTTAGTCTTTTAAGTGTAAATAGTTCATTAGAATATACTGTGTGTGTACAAAACATTAGGAACACCTTCCTAATATAGAGTTACACCGCTTTTTCCCGCAGAACAGCCTCAATTCGACACCGCATGTACTCTACAAGGTGTCAAACGTGCTACAGGGATGCTGGTCCATGATGACTCCAATGCTTTCCACAGTTGTATCAAGTTGGCTGGATGTCCTTTGGGTGGTGGACCATTCTTGATACACATAAGAAACTGTTGAACGTGGAAAAACCCAGAAGCATTGCAGTTCTTGACACACTCAAACTGGTGCACCTGGAACCTACTACCATACTTAAATATTTTGCCTTGCCCATTTACCCTCTGAACATACAACAATCCATGTTTCAAATTTCTCAAAGCTCAAATATCCTTCTTTAACTGGTCTCCTCCCCTTCATCTACACTGATTGAAGTGGATTTAACAGGTGACATCAATAAGGGATCATACCTTTCACCTGGTTAGTCTATGTCATGGAAGAGCAGGTGTTCCTAATGTTTTGTACACTCAAGTGTATATATTTCTGTAAATCAATATATAGCATTTTGTGCATGCCTGTGTGTATTTGTGTGTGCTTGTGCTTGTATAGATCAGTTCCTTTTGAATTAAACATACCTTCAACCAGGACCAAGGTCTGAGGCTCGTCTGGTACTTTCTCAATGGGAGGTGGGTACATGGGGTACCCCTCACAGGTATAGACTCCAGCGCGCTCCGTGGTCATTCCAGAGAGGACAAAACTGACCGTATGGTCCTGTTCGTTCACCCTCAGCCCCAGACCCTCCCCAACAGGACTCACGGTCTCTGTGGAGTTGTGGTTGTGACCATTGTCGTGAGTGTGGTTGCCAACCTCGACCAAGCCCAGGTATAGGTGGAATCTCATCTCCTCCTGGTCCTTGCCTGTCAGGTTGGGGCAGCTGACAGATGCAGTGCCGTTGACAAACACACGGACCACATTGAACGTTCTGAGCTTGTCTGGTGAGGGAAGGTCAAAAGTCAAACAGAGGCAGTCAGTTGTGCGCGTTATATCAGAGGGAAGTAGACAAGGGCCCTGTTTGAATACTTCCCTCCTTTCCTTGAAGAAATCACTGATCTGACACAGCAAGATGAGTAAACCTAGCCTGGGTGCCCGTCTGTTTCTGCTCACTTGCCATTAGAGCCATTCAGAGCACCGTCTGGCGCTTACAGAGCTTGCTTAAAGACGCATCCCCACTGGGCAGAAATGGGTTGAATCAATGTTTCCACTATCAATTAAAAATAACTTCTAACAAGCCAAAACCTGCAGAAGAAACACAGCGGAACCTGGAAATACCATCCAACACAAAATTGAGTGAGTAATGTTAAGTCTGCACTTATTTTCTGAAGTCAAAAAGTAATAGACAAACTCTAGGTAATTTGGTTATATAAGGCCACCAAACTGCTAGGAAAGACTGAAATTAGCACTGTAGTGTATGAAAACTCTTGAGCCTAACAACGGCAGGTGAGTTTCACAGCCCCATCCCACCCAAATGCAGAGGCCTTTGAAGCCCCCTTCATCTGTGCAGAGAAAATATCCTCGTCAGAACCCCCAAAATACAACAGCCACAGGACAACTTTGTTTGGACGTTGTAAATGACCACTCGCAGACACTGAAAAGATACACTGTAGCTAGCTAACGACCTCTTTTTCCATGTGGAAAAGACAAACCGAGACTTTCTAGCTACATTAGCTGGGATTTTCTACAAGGAATCTGCCTCCCGAAAAAAGTTTCTCACAAGTGGGTGTGACACCTACTCCCGTTGCCTGCTGCATTGCTTCTTGGATTCCACCTGGCGATCTGTTCACCGTCTGCCCTAGCCTGTCTCCCCCTGTCTGCTATAGGTACCCCGGCCACACTCCCTCCTCTCTCCCAAGCTTCCGTCGCCTCCAGCACACATGCACTGTTGAGGCGAGTGACTCTGAACTTACAATGGCAAGCCACAAGTTGTTATATTTTTCACTTGCACTTTATGCTATTTACCTCATGACTCCTGCGTGCTTTGTTGACTATGAACTTGCTTGTTTACCCAACCGTGACACAGTCTGTTTGTTCCCACACTCGGGACTCTGACTCTCTATTGGTTACACGGACCCTTGGCCTCCCATCCTATTCTAATCACCTCTCGCCGGCTTTGTATTCATGTTACCTAAGGAAATTGCTTTACAATATGATCGTGTTGCCACCTAATGCACATTCAAATGTTATAAAAACTGCAGAGCTCTCCCTGTCCTCTGCCGTGACCTGATTGTATTACTGCTGATTATATGTGCATGTACACCTTGGCCCATCTTCTGTTGCTAGCCTCAATTCTGATTTGTGCTCTCGTCAAAGCCTGGGCTTTTCTTTTTTAACACTAGAAGCTTATTACCTAAAATGTATCAATTGAAAGTGTGGGTTCACAGCTCCAATCCAGATGTGTAGGTCATTACTGAGACGTGGTTAAGAAAGAGTGTTTGGAACACTGATGTTAACCTTTATAGAAGACAAATCTTCTATAAGACCGATCATCCAAAGGTGGTGGAGTGGCAATCTTTACCAAGGATCAACAACGGTGCTTGATTGAGGACAGACTTGGTGGAGACAAACTATTTGATTTCCTGGTTTTAAACATTACACTTTAATAACTCTTTGTTGACTTGTTGCTGGGTGTTATCGGCCACCATCAGCACCGGCCTGTACCCTAAATGCCCTAAGCCCTCTCCTGGCACCTTACACTAAGTCTGAATTTGTCTTGCTAGGTGATCTAAACTGGGACATGCTTAAACCACCTGACCAAGTCCTAAAGCAAGGGGACTCCCTAAATCTTTCTCAGATTATCACCAATCCCACAAGGTATGACTCCAAACATCCAGAAAAGGCTACTCTCCTTGATGTTATCCCTACAAATAATCCTGATAGGTATCAATCTGGTGTTTTCTGTAATGACCTTAGTGATCACTGTTTTACAGCCTGTGTTTGTAATGGCTGTTCAGTGAAACGACTTGTCCTGACTTGTCATAGACACTTACTAAAAAACTTTAATGAGCAAGCCTTCCATCATGATCTTGCCTCTGTAAAATGGTATAGAATCAGCTTGATCCCCTCTGTCGAAGTAACTTGGACCTTTTTGTTGTTGATATTTTCAGTGGTATTGTTAACATACACACCCATAAATAAAATCAGAATTAAAAACAGGTTCCGCCCCTGGTTCGACTGTGATATGGCAGAGTTACTCCACCTCAAGAATTCCATTTGGCAAATCGCTTGGCACACGCATATTCAAGCTGACTGGCTCTCGTTCAGGCAAATGAGAAATAAGTGCACTCAGGCTATCCGGAAGGCCAAAGTGATTTACTTTAAGGAGCAGTTCTCTCTCTGTGGGTCTAACCCCAAGACGTTTGGGAACCGATTAAATAATGTCCCATAATGTTGATGATGTGGTTGTTACTGAAAAGGAGCACATGGATGAGCTCTTTAATCACCACTTCATTAAGTCAGGATTCCTATTTGACTCTGCCATGCCTCCTTGCTCATCCAACATTTCCTCATCTCCCACCCCTTCTAATGTGACTATCCCCGAAGCTCCTCCCTCTTTCCCCCCTGCCCCGCTACAAAGTTTCTCCCTGCAGGCGGTCACTGGGTCTGAGGTGCTAAAGCGGCTCCTTAAACTTGACCCTAAAACAACATCTGGTTCAGATGGTTTAGACCCTTTATTCTTTAATGTTGCTGCCCCTATCATCGCCAAGCCTATCTTTTACCTTTTTAACCTCTCTCTCCTCTCTGGGGAGGTTCCCATAGCTTGGAAGGCAGTCACGGTACGTCCTTTATTTAAAGGGTGAGATCAAGCTGATCCTAACTCTTATAGGCCAATTTCTAGTTTGCCCTGTTTATCAAAAGTGTTGGAAAAACTTGTCAATAATCAACTGACTGGCTTTCTTGAGGTCTATAGTATTCTCGCAATCTGGTTTCCGCTCAGGTTATGGATGTGTCACTGCAACCTTAAAGGTCCTAAATTATGTCACCATTGCCCTTGATTTTAAGAAATATTGTGCTGATATTTTTATTAACTTGGCCAAAGCTTTTGTTACTTTAGACCATTCCATTATTGTGGGCCGGCTAAGGAGTATTGGTGTCTCTGAGGGGTCTTTGGCCTGGTTTGCTAACTACCTCTCTCAAAGAGTAAAGTGTATAAAGTCAGAACATCTGCTGTCTCAGCCACTGCCTGTCACCAAGGGAGTACCCCGAGGCTCGATCCTAAGCGCCACACTCTTCTCAATTTACATCAACAACATAGCTCAAGTAGTAGGAAGTTCTCTCATCCATTTATATGCAGATGATACAGTCTTATACTCAGCTGGCCCCTTCCTGGATTTTGTGTTAAACGCTCTTCAACAAAGCTTTCTTAGTGTCCAACCAGCTTTCTCCGCCCTAAACCTTGTTCTGAACAAAACACAGGTCATGTGGTTTGGTAAGAAGAATGCCCCCCTTGCCACCAGTGTGATTACTGCCTCTGAGGGTTTAGAGCTTGAGGTAGTCAACTCATACAAGTACTTGGGAGTATGGCGAGACGGTACACTGTCCTTTTCTCAGCAGATATCAAAGCTGCAAGCTAAGGTTAAATCTAGACTTGGTTTCCTCTATCGTAATCACTCCTCTTTCACCACAGCTGTCAAACTAACCCTGATTCAGATGACTATCCTACCCATGCTAGATTACGAGACGTAATTTATAGATCGATCGGCAGTTGAGGGTGCCCTCGAGCAGCTAGATGTTCTTTACCATTCGGCCATCAGATTTGTCACCAATTCTTCTTATAGGACACATCACTGCACTCTATACTCCTCTGTAAACGGGTTATCTCTGTATACCTGTCGCAAGACACTGGTTGATGCTTATTCATTAAACCCTCTTAGGCCTCACTCCCCCCTACCTGAGATATCTACTGCAGCCCTCATCCTCCACATACAACACCCGTTCTGCCAGTCACATTCTGTTAAAGGTCCCGAAAGCACACACATCCCTGGGTCGGTCCTCTTTTCAGTTTGCTGCAGCTAGCGACTGGAACGAGCTGCAAAAAACACCCAAACTGGACAGTTTTATCTCAATCTCTTCATTCAAAGACTCAATCATGGACACTCTTACTGACACTTGTGGCTGCTTCGTGTGACATATTGTTGTCTTTACCTTCTTGCCCTTTGTGCTGTTGTCTTTGCCCAATAATGTTTGTACTGTACCATGTTTTGTGCTGCTGCCATGTTGTTCTGCTGCTATGTTGTGTTGCTGCCATGTGTTTGCATGTGTTGCTGCCATGCTGTGTTGTTTTCTTAGGTCTCTCTATGTGTAGGTGTCTCTTGTCGTGATGTGTCTTTTGTTTTTTTCACCTTTATTTAACCAGGTAGGCTAGTTGAGAACAAGTTCTCATTTGCAACTGCGACCTGGCCAAAATAAAGCATAGCAGTGTGAGCAGACAACAAAGAGTTACACATGGAGTAAACAATTAACAAGTCAATAACACAGTAGAAAACAAAGGGGGAGTCTATATACAATGTGTGCAAAAGGCATGAGGTAGGCAAATAATTACAATTTTGCAGATTAACACTGGAGTGATGAATGATCAGATGGTCATGTACAGGTAGAGATATTGGTGTGCAAAAGAGCAGAAAAGTATATGTAGCGAGGGCCAGCCGACTAGAGCATACAAGTCGCAGTGGTGGGTGGTATAAGGTGCTTTAGTGACCCACTGGCTTTAATTTCATTTTGTATTTTTAATCCCAGCCCCTGTCCCCCCCGGAGGCCTTTTGCCTTCTGAAAGGCTGTCATTGTAAATAAGAATTTGTTCTTAACTGACTTGCCTAGTTTAATGAAAGGTAAAATAAATAAAAATCTGTGACTTTTGAATGTGTTGCTGAATATTTAGTATTTATCTCAACCTAACTTTTTTTGGGTGGGGGGGGATTTCATGTTCACAAACAAATGTAAATCCCAACTACAAGTTAATATCACAACTGAAAACCTGACATCTCTAGCAAACAATGAAGCGACAGGCAGCAATCTCAAGGGGATTCAATCGATTCAGATTGCTTTACACTTTGATCTTGTGCACACACACAGCTTTTTTTAATGTGACATTTCTGGACTTTTTGGGGAGGAAAAATGTATTCCCATTCAAAATCCTATTTACCCTAACCTCTAACCACCTTTAATCCTAAAATAGCATTTTAACAAATTTAGGACATTATCAGGTTTTCCTACCTTGTCAGGACATTCTGGTGACTTGTGTAGGAAATATAAAACACACACACAGAGGAAATAGCTTCTGAGGCTGAATCCTGTAGTACACTATATTTTACCTAGCCCCAAATCTGGATTATTCATGTTTCATTATTTGTAATTTCATTGTATTTTTAACCCACACATTGAACATGTTCCATGCGGGAGAGATTTCATAAAGTGGTGGAGAGAGGCAGTCACAGAACTGTGTGGAATAGAAAACATGAGTCACTTAGTTTCATCCTTGTCACCCCTGCCTATTCATTTCTGCAAAGTCCTATCAACATTAGGAAACAGACAATTCAATGCATTACATACAGTTGAAGTCGTACATTTACATACACCTTAGCCAAAAACATTTAAACTCAGTTTTTCACAATTCCTGACATTTAATCCTAGTAAAAATTCCCTGTCTTAGGTCAGTTAGGATCACCCCTTTATTTAAGAAAGTGAAATGTCAGAATAATAGTAGCAAGCCTCCCCCTTTTTCCTCCAAACATAACGATGGTCATTATGGCCAAACAGTTCTGTTTTTGTTTCATCAGACCAGAGGACATCTCTCCAAAAAGTCTGGGTTTTTTATGGCGGTTTTGAAGCAGTGGCTTCTTCCTTGCTTAGCAGGAATCATGGTTTGGGACAGGGAAGATGGTTAAAATTGATGGGAAGATGGATGGAGCCAAATACAGGACCATTCTGGAAGAAAACCTGATGGAGTCTGCAAAAGACCTGAGACTGGGATGGAGATTTGTCTTCCAACAAAACATAAAGCAAAATCTACAATGGAATGGTTCAAAAATAAACATATCCAGGTGTTAGAATGGCCAAGTCAAAGTCCAGACCTGAATCCAATCGAGAATCTGTGGAAAGAACTGAAAACTGCTGTTCACAAATGCTCTCCATCCAACCTCACTGAGCTCGAGCTGTTTTGCAAGGAGGAATGGGGAAAAATGTCAGTCTCTCGATGTGCAAAACTGATAGAGACATACCCCAAGCGACTTACAGCTGTAATCGCAGCAAAAGGTAGCGCTACAAAGTATTAACTTAAGGGGGCTGAATGATTTTGCACGCCCAATTTTTCAGTTTTTGATTTGTTAAAAAAGTTTGAAATATCCAATAAATGTCGTTCCACTTCATGATTGTGTCCCACTTGTTGTTGATTCTTCACAAAAAAATACAGTTTTATATCTTTATGTTTGAAGCCTGAAATGTGGCAAAAGGTCGCAAAGTTAAAGGGGGCCGAATACTTTCGCAAGGCACTGTAGATACTTTTATACCTGTTTCCTCCAGCATCTTCACAAGGTCCTTTGCTGTTTTGGGATTGATTAGCACTTTTCGCACCACCTTACGTCCATCTTTAGGAGACAGAACGCATCTCCTTCCAATGTGGTATGACGGCTGTGTGGTCCCATGGTGTTTATACTTGCATACTATTGTTTGTATAGATGAACGTGGTACCTTCAGGCGTTTGGAAATTGCTCCCAAGGATGAACCAGACTTGTGGAGGTCTACAATTGTTTTCTGAGGTCTTGGGGCTGATTTCTTTTGATTATCCCATGATGTCAAGCAAAGAGGCACTGAGTTTGAAGGTAGGCCTTGAAATACATCCACAGGTACACCTCCAATTGACTCAAATGATGTCAATTAGCCCATTAGAAGCTTCTAAGTCCATGACACAATTTTCTAGATTTTTCCAAGCTGTTTGAAGGCACAGTCAACATAGTGAATGTAAACTTCTGACCCACTGGAATTGTGATACAGTGAAATAATCTGTCTGTTAACAATTGTTCGAAAAATTACTTGTGTCATGCACAAAGTAGATGTCCTAACCGACTTGCCAAACCTATAGTTTGTTTACAATAAATTTGTGGAGTGGTTGAAAAACGAGCTTTAATGATTCCAACCTAAGTGTATGTAAACTTCCGACTTGAACTGTACATAGACCTGCTTATTCTATTCATAATATAGCTGCAGTTTAGATGTTGAAGCATATCCACATTTGTAATTGGGGTTTAACTGCACTCATTTGAGTAATGTGCTGGAGGAATTCAAACCACTGCAACTAGCATCCCCACCTGATAAAACCATGCAATTTTGCTAGCATTGCAATCTTGAATGATCTGCAACCCTTTGATTGGGCAATCTTTGGCTTTTGTTCTTGTTATCAGAATGTTCTGGTCGTGCTATGGATCATGCCTGAGGTGACATTTGTTGATACTGAGAATATAGATGAACGTTAATGACAAAGTCCAATGGTGAAACATTCAGACAAATGTAATAATTTAGAGCTGAAACGATTTCTTATTCTACCTGACTGACATTTATATCTATTCTACACAATACTCTATGAACATTCTATAACATTGCACCCTATTAAACAGGCTCATATCTTACCTTTACAGTTGTTTGAGCTTATCATGTTGGCAGCACTGGAGAGGGAGAGGAGGATCGTGGGTATCCAGTAAACGTTCATCTTGAAAGTTCTCAGTTTTGTCGTGAAACTGAAGCTCCCCTGATCTCCCTTTACAGTGCACAACAATCAGGGTAAATGTGACAAGACACTATATGCCAAACAGAACAAGACAGTGACTGCTCTGCTCTACCTAAACATACAACACATGCTCGTCACACGATGGCAGTGTGCATCTCATAACATCCTTCCCTGTCACTTCACTGTGAACAACAATCTGGCCCTCGTCGACTGTAAGCAACTCTCTCTGCTGCACATCTAACAGGGTGACTGACTGCACGGACTCTTCAGTAAAAACATCCGCACTCTGTGGCAGTGCACTCTGAACTTCATAAGTTTCCACCCTCTACCGGTGTGTGACCTTTGATGGGCTTGGAACCTCGTATCGTATTACTCATGTTTTGATTTTCTCCTCCATATCATATTTCACTGCTTCTGGTAAAACTCGCAGAGACCCACCTAGGTTTCTCTGTTGCTATGTGACTGTCTCCTGCGACAGGCTGTCAGGAAAACTCTGATATTATCACAGAGACAGGGGAGTGCTGCATCGAATCGTATCACCATACATCTCGTTGTGGTCACGGTGTAGGCCAACATTTCCTGTTTGTCATGATTTTTCTGTGCAAGAATTTTCCAGAGACACTTCATATCATACAGGTATCTTCATTGGAAATGTTGTGTGCTATAGTTTGTTTGGGGGGGGGAGTTGAGAGATTTACTGATCTCCTGCACACTACAGCTATACACTCTTTGGAGAGGCCTTGAAAATAGCTATGCAGGGACAGGGTTTTATATTTTGATGTTGATGTCCCAGGGACAGTTAGTGAAAAACAGGTAACTCCAACCCGATTGTGGTTAAGATATGGAAAAAATGGTTAACATTGAGAGATTTATTCACCTCTCAATCTACAGATCTCTTGTGTAAGTGTATGTATTTTTGATACTCACTCCCATTTAATAGAAGTATAACCTTTATTGTGATTATAGGGTCTGGGTTTTTTTCTGGGTTGATTCCCCCTACTTGAACCTTTTTCACACGTACCAACAAACGGGTGTGATCTTCTACAGTAGTCCCTGCAGCGTACGCTCAAACCGGTGTGATTAGAATGCTTTTAGAACGTCCAATTTCGATTGACGTAAACAATCAGCATTTGAGCTAGCCACACAGTTTTTTTTTCACAGAAACATTTGGCACAAACACAGTCCTTACAAAGTTATGTCCAGAATGTGACCAGTTTATTTTTGTACGTAATGTTCAGACATTCACAGAAGTAGCTAGCGCTAACTGAGGAAAGATTGACATAACACAAGTGGTCATATTTTTTACAACTCTCGGCTGACAGAAACTACAATATGAATTAGCTAATTAGCAATTACTATTTATAATTAATCACATCACGGTGAGCTCACCATTGATCTAAATAATTAGGTGAAACACTTTCTAGAAATCGAAAGTAATCCAACGACAGGTAGTTTGTGCCACCTCCATGTTTTTTTTTTTCATCAACCAAAGATAAGAGGAGACGATGAGTTTGGTCTGTTTATAGTATGCATGTTGAAGGGGGTGTGTCATCTACGATCATTCACTTGCCTTCATTCCCTTCTGGAAGTTTACCCGAAAGATGAGTGAACCATTCCTTCACCTCATAACATCTTTGGTCTGACAGACGTTTACGTGACACCCAGAATGCATTGTATAATGTCAACAAACATAGCCTAGCAAATAGCTTAGCATTAGCTCATTATAAATCAGTACAACCTTCAAAAAAGTATTTTACACACATCATGGGTGTCCATTACAATCTATGCAATAATCAGAATGCATTATTTGTCACCAGCACTTGAAAATGTGAATAAAACTGTAAATACATTTTGCTCCATACATACATACTGTATACACCTACAGTAGAAACGACAACAAGATACGTTCAAGTCGGAGGTTGTATGTAAACTTCGGACTTCAACTGTATACAGAAAGTAAGGAACTTACTTTGATAGGAACGCACACGTTCAACGCACATGTTCAAAGTGATTATTTGTAAGGAAAACAACAAGGCAATGCGAGCGCCAGCCAGAAAATGTTTAAAAAATGTGCATACTTGATCTGTGCAAACATTGGTGAAGTGCGTGGGCTCTCCTCAAAGAGAGAAGTTTGTCCGGCTCAGTAAAGCATCAAACATAAATTGTCCACAATGCTGAATTTTTTATTTCACCTTTATTTAACCAGGTAGGCTAGTTGAGAACAAGTTCTCATTTGCAACTGCGACCTGGCCAAGATAAAGCATAGCAGTGTGAACAGACAACACAGAGTTACACATGGAGTAAACAATAAACAAGTCAATAACATAGTAGAAAAAAAATAATCTATATACATTGTGTGCAAAAGGTATAAGGAGGTAGGCAATAAATAGGCCATAGGAGTGAATAATTACAATTCAGCAGATTAACACTGGAGTGATAAATGATCAGATGAACATTTGCAGGTAAGAGATAGCAGAAAAGTAACTAAAATAAAAACAGTATGAGGATGAGGTAGGTAAATTGGGTGGGCTATATACCGATGGACTATGTACAGCTGTAGCGATTGGTTAGCTGCTCAGATAGCAGATGTTTAAAGTTGGCGAGGGAGATAAAAGTCCCCACACCACTAGAATTAAATTAATACACCTAAATTGAAACTGTTTTTAGAAAATATAACTTGTTAGAAAATCATTTGAAATTGACAAGTTGAAACACAGCCTATAGATAATTAGCAGGCAGTGTGTGTTAACTGTCCTGTTGCATAGTAATCACATTTTGGAACAGTGAGTGCATTCAGACATCAAGTGCATGAAACAACTCACGCTGGGCGACAGAGATATTCGGAACTCACTCATGAAAAGGTTAATAGAAGTATAGAATATTATGATATGAAGCTAAAATCAAAATGGTTGCATTAAAATGTAATGATTACTATCACACAAGTGATGAAAGTATGGAACGTGATGGAAATGTTATACTTGTGCTTTTCTATTTACCAATTTCGATGTTCTATGATTGTGCTTAATGATGAATTAATTATGCAAAATCCTGCAAATATAACTTGTCTGTGTATAGCTGTATATAAGACAACTGCTGGGACTGCCCCAGCAGAGCTTCTGACAGACGTTCACTATGGTGCATTAAGTTTGATGGAACCTCTCCAGCACGCTGACAATCGACAATGATTCATTTAAGATTGACCTTGAGTGTCCCTGCGTAAGAATCTCCACAACAACATCAATAAGGGATCATAGTTTTCACCTGGATTCACCTGCAGTCTATGTCATGGAAAGAGCAGGTGTTCCTAATGTTTTGTACACTGTGTACACTAGCCCCCCGACACATAAACTACTGCAGCATAAATACTGGAGGCTGAGACAGGAGGGGTCAGGAGACACTGTGGCCCCATCCGACGATACCCCCGGACAGGGCCAAACAGGCAGGATATAACCCCACCCACTTTGCCAAAGCACAGCCCCCACACCACTAGAGGGATATCTTCAACCACCAACTTACCATCCTGAGACAAGGCTGAGTACAGCCCACAAAGATCTCCGCCACGGCACAACCCAAGGGGGGCGCCAACCCAGACAGGAAGATCACATCAATGACTCAAACCACTCAAGTGACGCACCCCTCCTAGGGACGGCATTAAAGAGCACCAGTAAGCCAGTGACTCGGCCCCTGTAATAGGGTTAGAGGCAGAGAATCCCAGTGGAGAGAGTGGAACCGGCCAGGCAGAAACAGCAAGGACGGTTCGTTGCTCCAGAGCCTTTCCGTTCACCTTCACACTCCTGGGCCTGCCTACACTCAATCATATGACCCACATTCAGTAAAGACTTAAAGGTTGAGACCGAGTCTGCGTCTCTCACATGGGTAGGCAGACCATTCCATAAAAATGGAGCTCTATAGGAGAAAGCCCTGCCTTCAGCTGTTTGCTTAGAAATTCTAGGGACAATTAGGAGGCCTGCGTCTTGTGAGGCCTGCGTATGTACGGCAGGACCAAATCAGAGAGATAGTTAGGAGCAAGCCCATGTAATGCTTTGTAGGATAGCAGTGAAACCTTAAAACCAGTCCTTGGTGAGCTACAGTTCTGTAGGTTTTCACTCCAACCCTAATCTAGCACACCTGATTCTAATAATTAGACGGTTATTAAGCTGAATCAGGACAAAAACCTACAGCGGGGTAGCTCTCAAGGAACAGACTCGGAGAGCCCTGCTCTTGACCCCTCAAACGCAACTCTGGACCATGAAGCCAGTTTTCATAACTCCCCTCTAATCAGGGACTGATTTAGACCAGAGACACCAGGTGGGTGCAATTAATTATCAGGGCAAACCGATAATCAGCTGGCTCCGGACCTTGTAGGGAAAGAGTTGAATACCCCTGGTCTAGACCAAAGCTGTGTTAGAATACTCATACTAACTGCACTATTTGTGATGTAAATTGAGTATGTAGTATGCTTATACGTATGCTTATACGGATGTTTATACGGATGTCGTACTACATTTGCCAAAATACGAAGTATACAATAAGTGGACACTTTCTGTTCTTTTGGGGCCCATTATGCGATTCTTCAGAAAGGGGCGTGACTTCACATCATTTTCAGATTTGAAGAAAATTGTGGAAAATATGCAGCCAAAGTCCATTGACAGCAGATACAAATTCATTGCTTTAGCTAATTATGACATGTTAAGAAAATGTTGTGCAATATGATAAAGTAATGGCTTTTCAAATAAGTTACGATACATGTTATGTTGTCTGACAATTTGTTAGCTTCGCTAGCCTTACGAACAGCATATCATATCATTACTGCAGTTGCTTGTATGTACCAGTATGTTAGCTAGCTACAGTCCAGTTGTACAACTGACTAGGTTTCCCCCTTTCCACTAACGTTAGTTGGCTACTAATACATCGAATTTGCCAGTATATTAACTATATACCAACTAACTACCCAACGTTTATTGACTTGATAATTCACATCATTCTTAGCTTAGCTAAGTGGTTTTGTCATTTTGAGTTCGTTCTCAATGGACATTGTTAATGAAGTCGTAAGATGCCAAGCTAGTAATTTTTTGGCTATGCTAACTAGCTAGCAAGAAGTTGCATAGCAACAGCATCAACTTCCGGTACACAGGTGAAGAGAGTACACTTATCTGAAAGGATACTGTTTGTTTACAGTATACTAAAATTAACTTATAGTATGTAGTATATACTCATTAAGTATGTAGTATACAGTATGATAGTACAGCTCACGTCTTAACTTCTGCTTGTCATAGCCTTACTTGACAGCATGGATGGTTCCAATCAGAACAGCTAGTAGAATGTTCCGTTTGTGAAAAAATACATTTAACAAACCCCTAGCCATAGATCTGCTTTTGCCCAGGTATCTTATGCCTCGATGTTGCAATACTGGGGACCCCATGCTGTTGATCCTAATAGCCACTCATCACTTTCTCTGAAACACTGGGGGCCTTACATGTCAGAGAGGAGAGAGCAGTGGTAAAGGTCACTGATGGGTCAAAACAGCACAGATTGAAAAAGCTGATCGAGTCAAAACCAGAGCCAACTGGTGCTTGCCCATCACTGTCAGGCTGTGTTTAGAGAGGCAGCCCAATTCTGAATGTTTTTCCAATAATTGATCTTTTGACCAATTGTGTTTTCACATCAGATATTTTTCAGATCTGATTTGTCAAAAGACCAATAAGTTAAAAAAAATAATCTGAATTGGGCTGCCAATCTAAATGCTGCCTGACACCCAGATTCAAGTATTCAGCTAATCAAATGTTTCTCTCTGGCCTAGAGCCAGGGAGAAGGAATAAAATTTTTAATGATGTCATGGCAATTTTGTCCACTAGGTGACATAATTCGTTTAGATGTATCTGCCTGTTGATAATTATATTTGTAATACACATTTAAACACTCTTTCACAAACGATTTATCAAGCACTTATATATTATATTTATTATCACATTAAAGTTCCTCACTTTATTAGGCTACCACTTTCAGATATAGCCTAATGAGGTAATGGTCAAAGGTTATAATAAACTTGCAGTATCCTACAACAGGGGATGGCACCGACAGATATGGCAGCTCTGCTTCTAGCTCCTAAGCAACTTTGCAGTATTTGTTTGTTATGTATTATCCCAGACATTTATTTGTTTTATTACATATAGCTGGAAATAACTTTGACCAATAAAATGTGATTTGAACTGTGCAACGGTCTGGGGTTGGTAAAATAGGAACACCAACAAATGGTAAATAATTTATGTGTGGAATTCATGTAAGAGATTAGAAAGAATTTGCAAAAAAGTTTATTTTAATTCTAACTTGACAGGATAATGTATGAGGTTTGACAAACATGAACCAGTCCATATGAATTTGCATAACAATCCCATGAATTTGTACATGGAATTGGCTTCTTCAGCAGTCTGGTTAAGATGGGTCGAGAACTGCACCCCCCAATTCAGGGCGTTCCTGCCCCTCTTTATACAGTACTTTAACATTTTTAAGCTATGATTCAAGTACATAGGCAGGAGGCGAATGGGAACTCCAATACAGTAGATGGCGGTAATGCCTCAATGTCGAATGCCAACCGCTGATACACCCAACAGAAGAAGAGGTGAGGCAGATAACCGTAGTTAGCTGTTAGCTTAGGGATCGAAACTTTGATGGGGGCACAAAAATGTTTGCCATAAAGTGGAGGCAAATGCAGTTTAATGATACCTGTGTGAGTCTGACTAACAAAATCAATGGGAGTATTTCGACCATTATAACACGTTTTGATAGCTGGCTGCAAAACTAACTTAGCAATAATAATTTAAATGTTAGCTGACATAAGATAACTGCTGATGCACAACCAAATTTCGAAATTATACCTTGTATTCTACTATTTTAACTCGCAAAAGTTAGTCGAGACCCCGACTGAGTTCCCCAAAAAATGTTTCGGAGGTTCCTTCAAAATGGGGGCCGCAGGTGGAGTGTCCTTCGCCCCCGCCTGTCGGGCACTGTTTTCCAGAAGTTCTGTGTGCTTGCTTAGTCTTAATAAAGAGTCCGGTACACGGGAGCACACGGTGTTGCCTCCGCCTCCCGGAGTAGCTAGCGGTAGCGACACCTGTAGACGTATCCTTCGCCCTCGGTTTTCTCCGGTACACAGCAGGTGGGTGTGACGTGTGTTAGCTAACTAGTAAGCAAGCAACTTAGCTAACACACGGTGTCGCCCCAGCCTCCTCCTGTCCTAGTAACAGTGCCCTTGGCCCCCGCCTGTCAGGCATGATTTTCTTGGGTACACAGCAGGCGTTAGGCACAATCACCCCCCTTACAAGCCACGGAGTCGCTCACGCCTGCAGGGGTGACGTGTAGACCGTATCCTTGCCCCCGCCTGTCAGGCATGATTTTCTTGGGTACACAGCAGGCGGGAGAAAGGTGCGACACCGTGTGTTAGCTAACTAGCCAGTTAGCTGTACGGTTTCCTGCAGTTCCCTCCGACTGGGAGGGAAGGACACTGTCCAGCTGGAAAAGAGGACTCCGGTACACAGGAGGCGTGGTTGAACATATTTCCCTTTTGACCCACATTCGAAAGTGCCGCAAGACATACCCAAGCATGGACGGGGGCCTTCATACAGGAACCAATGGGTACTCGAGGGGGGTGGGGAGGGCGATAATGCAGAACCAATGGGATGCTCGAGGGAGGGTGTTCATGAAGGAACCAATGGGATGCTCGAGAGGGGGGAGTGTTCGTGGAGGAACCAATGGGATACTCGAGGGGGGGTGTTCATGAAGGAACCAATGGGATGCTCAAGAGGTGTGTTCCTGCAGACGCAGAAATGCCCACAAGCAGGAACGCCCCGATTTGCGTGCTGCAATTGCATACTAGTACACTAGGTTGGAGAGGCGCTTGTTCACTCCCAGGATAGATGATTCGAGCCTAATTCTGGGCTGGACAGGAAACAGGAGACGCATAGCGTGCCTCACGCAACAATCCTGAGAAAGAGAACGAGGATGGGAGTATGTATGTGTTTGCATGCCGAGCTGCTAGTTCAAAAAATATGAGGACAACGGGCACTACAATTCTCTCAGCTGATTCACAGAAGCGTGTTATTTCGACCATTACTGCCTTTGGTTTTCATCATCCATTGGGGTGAACACAGAAGAGGAGCCGCTGTTAAATCCCAATTTGACTGTAAGTGGATTTTGAAATCAGCTTTTCACACCTCCAGATGTGATTAGGATTGATTTATTTATTGATAAAACCCAACAATCTACTTAATAACAAAAAATACCTTAAACGAGTTACGGTGTACCAGCCTAGGTGATCCTTATTGTAGCGTCCCCACGAAGAAAGGGCCGGGAGACAGGGAATGATAGCCTGCTGGGTGTGAATTGTTTGTTGAGGAAGGTTAGTTGGTTGTATAGGACCTAACATTTAAAATATGGCTGTGTTTTTAGATCAACATCTACCTTTTTATAAACCCTATGATGTCAAAGCTAGTGGTTTGTTTGAAAGAGTTCTATGCTTTTGCGGTGTTCTTATGCGGCCATTGAATACTCATTGGATAAAGGGTGTGTGTGGCTGGCCAGACTAGGGAACAACACAGACTGACCATGACCTATTGAAAAAGATAACCTGACAACTGCTGTTAGGTCATTATACTACGGACTGTTAAAAAATGTTTAAAAAATTTAAAACAGGCCGGGATAGCACTGTAGCAGTGTCTGTGTGAATTGCTTATATGAATGTCAGTTGATGATGGTCAAGGATGGGTGAAATGCTTTCATGCAAATTTTATGACTTCATCGTCTCTCATCCAAGTCGATTTGTGTAACGGAGAATAGCCTACTGCGCAATGTAATTTTCAGCGACACGATAGGCCTATTGCCTCGTTGAACAACGATATTGATGCCAGTGTCCCCACCCTGTTCAGACGGGTCTCGGACTAGACATAATAGTAAACGTACATCTGGGACACCAAATGTGTATGTGGATACGCGAGGTTGAATTGCATTGAATTCTGTGTCTGGCAGAAATTAGCGTTTGAATCAGGAAAGTTTGCTCTCACGATTTCTACAAGCCATAATGTTGAATACAATTATATATTAACATACTTTTACCGGTTCTTGTGTCTGGTCCTTCCGGTGGTAGGAATGTGAGATGATACATCCACAGGAAAGTATAATTGCTTGAACTGTTCAAAGCATTGCTAGTGCATTCGTATTTATATCACCTGAAGCATGCTCAGTAGATACAAATGAATGCACACTTGCTGAGTTCGTGCACGTGCTTACATGGTTCTGCACATGTTTTAGCTGATAGAAATCTGAATGCACTACCATCACTTTGAAAAATTGATGTAATTATATGTTCCCTGTGGATATATTGTCTCCCAATCCTGGACATATAACGCAAACGTCTAGCAACCCACATGTTGTCTGTACAGCTCTCATCATTGACAATTAGCAACTACTTACTTTTGAGCTACTTTGCCACTACTTAGCATGTTAGCTAACCCTAAACCTTTTAGCTAAACCTTTTAGCTAATACTAAACCTTTTAGCTAACTCCTAAACTCAACCCCTTGAGCTAACATTATCCAGCTACGTAGCAAAAATCTATTTAGTCAATTTTAGCATAAGGCTGTAACATAACAAAATGTAGAAAAAGTCGAGGGGTCTGAATACTTTCCTAAGGCCTGAATGCCAAGCGTCACGTCTGGAGGAAACCTGGCACCATCCCTACGGTGAAGCATGGTGGTGTCAGCACTCAGGACCTCAGACTGGGGTGAAGGTTCACCTTCCAACAGGACAAAGACCCTAAGCACACAGCCAAGACAACACAGGAATGGCTTCGGGATAAGTCTCTGAGTGTCCTTCAATCAGATTTGAACCCGATCGAAAATCTTTGGAGAGACTTGAAAATAGCCGTGCGGCAACGCTCCCCATCCAACCTGACAGAGCTTGAGAGGATCTACAGAGAAGACTGGGAGAAACTCTCCAAATACAGGTGTGCCAAGCTTGTAGCGTCAAACCCCAGAACACTCAAGGATGTAATCGCTGCCAAAAGTGCTTCAACAAAGTACTGAGTAAAGGGTCTGAATAGTTATGTAAATGTGATATTTCAGTTTTTTAAACCTGTTTTTGCTTTGTCATTATGGGGTGTTGTGTGTAGATTGATGAGGGAAAAAATACATTTTAGCCTAAGGCTGTAACAAAATGTGGAAAAAGTCAAGGGGTCTGAATACTTTACAAATGCACAATATTTACAGTACTACATTTTTTAAAATTACTGGTACAGAGCTACCTTCAGGCGAGTCTTGTGAGGATTGTGGCCATCAGAACCGACGTGTTTGTGAGTCTCACCTTTTCCAAAGAGGGGTCATAAGTGTGTAACCCAAACTGATTGAGGGGAAAAAAAGCTATTTAATCAATTTTAGAATAAGGCTGTAAGATAACAAAATGTGGGGGAAAAAAATCAAGGGGTCTGAATACTTTCCTAAAGCGGTGTGTACCAGTCAAAAGTTTGGACATACCTACTCATTCAAGGGTTGTTCTTTATTTTACTACTCTACATTTTTAGAATATTTGTGAAGACATCAAAACTATGAAATAACACATAGGGAATCATTGTTCTACAAAGTGGAAAATAGTAAAAAATAACCTTGGAGTGAGTAGGTGTGTCAACTTTTGACTGTTAATGTATGTGTATGAGTGTTTCTTGGCTAAATAGAGCCTGTGGTTCAAAGACAAATACAGAATTGAGAGTATGACTGGGTTTCTCCGCTCTTAGCTTCAGACAGACATTCACACTGTTAAACTAATGACCCTTCAATGAAGGTAGAGTTCATTGCTCCTCTTTGCAAAGAGGAGCAGAGTGCAAGGCCTCTCACGGGATGCCATATGTACCCAGGTTGCCAATGCCTGCTAAAATATCAGAACAAACATTTGTTGGGTGGGCATTTTTTTACTCTGTTTTCCCAGCCCTACTAGAGGTTTCTTATTGATGAGCTCTTTCTTCTTGCGAGGAGGCACAGGCTCTGCTGGAACGCGGTAAGATTGCTAGTGAAATGAGGCCTACTGGGTGACGCTGATGAGAACTTATGACACCTATCTGTCCAATATTTTATGACCATATGGTATTTTTCAGGCAAGCTTGTAATGTAGCTTACCGTACCTCCACAAGGCCCTGGAAACACTGAAACTACCCTAATCTCTGTGTTGGGAGACAGAGCAGTAACCTTTCTATAGGCAGTGCCAGCAGCATACCACCCTGCATCCCACTGCTGGCTTGCTTCTAAAGCTAAGCAGGGTTTGTCCTGGTCAGTCCCTAGATGGGAGACCAGATGATGCTGGAAGTGGTGTTGGAGGGCCCGTAGGAGGCACGCTTTCCTCAGGTCTAAATAAAAAAAATATCCCAATGCCCCTGGGTAATGATTGGGGACATTGCCCTGTGTAGGTTGCTGTCTTTCGGATGGGATGTTAAATGGGTGTCCTGACTCTCTGTGGTCACTAAAGATCCCATGGCACTTATTGTAAGTGTAGGGGTGTTAACTCCGGTGTCCTGGCTAAATTCTCAAGCTGTCCCTCATACCATCACGGTCACCTAATCATCCCCAGCTTACAATTGGCTCATTCGTCCCCCTCCTCTCCCCTGTAACTATTCCCTAGGTCATTGCTGTAAATGAGAATGTGTTCTCAGTCAACTTACCTGGTAAAATAAAGACCTATCACCAAAGTAAATTCACCAACAGAACATGGTTGTATTCATTAGTGCAGAATGTTTTGCAATGAAAAACAAAAACAATAATTTATTGGACACATTCTGGTACATCCCTCCCCATTTGGGCCTAAATGCTTTAGTTTGGTTCTTGGTGAATACACCCCAGTTGTGGGCCAGATGATGATGACGACAACCAACTATCCAGTAGGTGGTTTTATAGTTTCCTAGTGAACACTGTTTACATTTACAAAGGACAGCAAGTAGCAGGAGTTGTGGTTTCACTTTTGGCATGACAGCGATTTCATGACAGGGAAAATAATGGAAGGAATTGCATAAGTGAAGTGTTGTGCATATCACAGCAAAGATGTATCCATTCGAAAGTTGAGCCCTACTTCCCGTTCACTTTTGGAGTTCTGAAAGAACTTGTAGTAGCTCCACCTTGCCTTTCAATAGGCTGATTGAATTTTTGTAATTATTGCTTATGCCTATCCAGTCCTCACAGATCTCCACAAGTGTCTAGGGCAGTGTTACTCATTGTTCTTTGTAAGGGGGCAACTTTGTCAGAGGGCCACACTTTTCTTCAAATATTATCAATTGAGAGCAATGGAACACACGCAATTGTTTTGATGTACATCACAAATATATATAAATATATATACACACACACACACATCACATGTATAAGACTCATATCTTATTTATTAGTTTTTTTATTTAACCTTTAACTAGGCAAGTCAGTTTGGAACAAATTCTTATTTAAAATGGCAGCCTAGGAACAGTGGGTTAACTGCCTTGTTCAGTGGCAGAATGACAGAGTTTTACCTTGTCAGCTCGGGGATTTGATATAGCAACCTTTCGGGTTACTGGCCCAACTCTCTAACCACTAGGCTACCTGCCGCCCCATTACCTTAATTTACTAAGGTTTAGGTCAGTAGCTGGATGAGTGAAAATATGCCTTCTGCTCCTTGACTGAATTAATTCAAAAGGAATAGTCTGTTGCTATCCTTGTGAGGCAATCCACGTGTGCATTGGTCAGTCTGTTTCTCTGTTTGTTTCACAATGTTCATTTGTTGAGTCCCTTCTCCTTCCCTCGCATGTTTGGGGCGCCGTCAGGTGCCAGATTTGATCAGTCAATATTATCAGCAAAAAAATTTAACAAGGGCTTTCAGAATATCTTCTCGTGTTTGTCCCTGAAGGGGCAGTAAACTTTAAAGTTCCTCTCTGATCGACCGGTTTTGAGGGAAAAGGACCCAAACACATATAATTGGGCAATGTCAGTCACATCAGCGCTTTCGTCAAGCGCAATACCTAAAACACGGCGACGGATATGTCAGTAATCAGTTGCTTGCTGATGCCTTCTATGTGTCTTGTTATGGTTGAGTCTGAGAGTTGCAGTTCCTTAATTTTCTTTAAAATAGCTTCCTTGTTTGTGAAATCGGCATACAATATTTTGTCTATCTCCGTGTCTGTGAAGGCCATTTGTTGTTCTTTGAGCGGTCCTTTGATTTGCACTATTTTGTTGTTTCTGAGGTTGCTTTGTGGCGGATATGTTTTGTCAAATTTGGGCACGGTGTGACGGGAAATTTGCTCGTTTAAAATGATTGACTGCCTTCTGGAAAATATGACTGTGAGCTAGTCCCATTATGCAGTACAAAAATACTTGTCTGTCCATTTTCTCTTGGAACTTTCTGTGTTCTTCTTGAATCGACTGTATCCTTCTTAGCCACCGGAGCTACGTTAGCTAGCTGGGTTTCCCCGCCGCCATCCTCCTGATTTTTCTTTTTTCCTGGTTCTCCGGGGGTTGTTCGTTCACAGCTGTCACGTTGTTCTCCAGCTCTTTCCCCCTCATTTTCATTGTCAATAGATTTCCGTTTCTTTTTTATTTTGTACACAATAAATCGATCCATGTCTACCAGACTGCAAAATTAACTATGGGTCAGTCGCTGTAGCTTGTGCAGTTGCGTTCTATTTTAGCAAACGTTCAATTTCGGCCTTTCTGTTCAACAGCTGCGCTATACTGCCATCTATCTGCCGTCCAGGGAACAATAGATGTATTCAATGAAATGATTCAGGCCCGCATTAAACACATTGAATTGAAATTGTATCATTGTTATGTGTTATGAATGGAAAATAGGATAGTCACTGTGAGCTGCAAATTTAAGGGTACCACTGGTCTAGGGGTAGTGGCTGGTTGACTTGAGATGGTGGCTTGATTGTCAGGATCTTCAGTCAGTCTCACCAATAGGTGTTGTGTGGTTTTGTTTCTGAAGAATTGAATGAAGGATCGCATTGCAACTTGCAGCGGTGTGGCCACATTTATTTTGAATGGCCAAAGCACTGTGTGTTAGCTGTGTTCTTTGGGGCTGATGTAGCCTGGGTTGTGTTCATTAGTTCAAAACGTTGTGCAACAAATGTAGATGCACTTATTTGAAAAATCCAGGTAGTCCATTCCCGTTTTACTCCATTCCCATTCAATTTAGTACCTACTGAACACAACCCAGGCTTTGTGCACGTAAACAGCACAGTCATGGTTTGTTTTCCATTGATTGGGGGGGGGGGGACCATCTGCCAGGAGGAGCTAGGTAGTGTCCCAAATGGCACCCTATTCCCCATGTAGTGCACTACCTTTGACCAGGGCCAATAGTGCTTTGATCAAAAGTAATTAAATATATGGGGAATAGGGTACCATTTGGGATGCCAGCCAGGTGTTATTTTAGTTCCCTCTTCTTTTTTTTTTTAAGGGCAGGCGTAAGGGAGTTCAGTGTTCCACTGTGTCCCGAGGCCAGGGAGGAAGAAGAGTGGGAGGTAAATGAGAGACTGCATGTCTGAGAGAACTGCAGACCACAACAAAATCCACACGGCTTACAGCATGGTTTTCCAATTCCAAACATGTTCTTTTCCTTGTCTGCTCCCATATTTATCTCACCCTCTTCCATTTCATGTCCCAGTGAAAGTAGTTTTTAGTGGTATAAAGGTACCACCTGTTTAAAAAAAATGTTTAAGAAAATGAAAATCCCACCTACCCCTTTTCAAATATACAGAAATAATGGAAAGGCCTGTGTACAAGGTGCTATACAGTAGGAACAAGGAAGCCACATATAACTAACTCCCTCTTGCCTTTTCATATCCCAGTGTTCCAGTGAAAGTAGTGAAGCTGCTGATCAGATGACAAAAGCAGTCCCAGCTTGGTTAATGATCCCTAGGGACGGAGGAGGGGAGGGGGTAAAGGCTGTTTCCTTAGGGGTGGAGTATGGTGTTGCACGTGTAGAAGGCCCAATGCCCTGCCACCCACCACATGTCCTTGGGCACAAAAGGTAGCCGACGAGCTAAAACACAAAGAGCAGCAATGGCATTGAGATGACGGGTGTAGGTTTAACCAGGATCTGTTACACCCAGAGGGGGTGTAGGGTGGTGGGGGCACTTCAAAGATACTCATAACTTACTGTGATAAAGAGCGGGGGGGGCGGGCAGGGAAACCTCTGATGGTGCCTGCTGATAAAGGAGGTATCCCTGCTGCAAGTGCCTTGGGCAGGGTTCTGGGTTTGGGAGAGGGCGTGGTAGCAGCCTGAGAAGGGCAGCTGGCGCTATGGTGCCCGACCGAGAGCCACCCTCATATACCAAACAGGGCCCACCCTGCCATTTCTAGATGTGAGTTTCCCCTATTATAGTCTGTCCTGGTCCTGTCCTGTCTCCATAGGTCCCTTAGTGTTCGTAGAGCATTTTCTTGACCTTTGACGACAGCTGCAACTGCCATTTTGGAACAAAGGCAGACAGCCAGCCGCCTGCCTGCCCCGGGTCGTCTCCTATGGACCAAGATGGAGAAGGAGATTTTCACTGACCGATTGTTCACAGAAATGTATAAAATCCAAATCTAGATGACTCCATGAAATGAACAAGAAAGTCAATGTATTTTTTTTCATTTGCATCATGTTATTTGATTGATACAGTAAGTCACATGTGCGTTGTTTGATTTCTTTGCAATAAGAAATGAACAGGGGTTCTTATCTGAGTGTTTTAAATGGATCACGAGCACACATCTGTGGGTCCATGTCTAGATCATGTTTTCAGACTCTGTTCTGTCTGATTGGAACGGGCAGAAAGAGGGCACCCTTGCCTGTGTTGAGGGGAATGCATCTGGGTCCTCATTTAACAGGAGATTTCAGGTGATGCTATGCAGGCCTCACAGGAGCGATGAACAAAGTGATGCAAAGTCTTGTCCCACAATGAAAGGAAATGTTTTCTGCCCTCTCTCTACCCCGTAAGTCCTTTCTCTCTCCACCCCCCCCCCCCCCCCCATCTCTACCTTCTCTGTCCCTTCCTCCCTCCCTTTATGTAGTGTCATTATAAGCAGCTTAGGTAGTTATTAATCAGTCAGAAGCATGAGCATCATGGTGGCTGGTTAAGGCTTCTGCACGCTTCAGTTCAGCTTGTCCAATGTTTTAAGCTTATTTCTCAACTTTTGTGCACAAATTTGTTTACATCCCTGTTAGTGAGCATTTCTCCTTTGCCAAGATAATCCTGACAGGTGTGGCATATTACGAAGCTGATTAAAAAGCATGATAATTACACAGGAGCACCTTGTGCTGGGGGCAATAAAAGGCCACAAAAATGTGCAGTTTTGTCACACAACACAATATCACATGTCTCATGGTTTGAGGGAGCGTGCAATTGGCATTCTGACAGCAGGAATGTCCACCAGAGCGGTTGCCAGAGAATGAAATGTTAATTTCTCTACCATAAGCCCCCTCCAACTTCGCTTTAGAGAATTTGTCCAACTGGCCTCACAACTGCAGACCACGTGTAACCAGCCCAGGACCTCAGCATCCGGCTTCTGATGAAACTGGGTTTGCACAAACTATGAATTTCTGCAGAAGCCGTCTCAGGGAAGCTCATCTGTGTGCTCGCCGTCCTCACCAGGGTCTTGACTTGACTGCAGTTCGGCGTCGTAACTTCAGTGTGCAAAGGCTCACCTTCAATGGCCACTGGCATGCTGGAGAAGTGTGCTCTCCACAGATTTCAACTGTACTGTGCCGATGGCAGACTGTGGGCGAGCAGTTCGCTGATGTCAACGTTGTGAACTGAGTGCTCCGTGGTGGAGTTATGGTATGGGCAGGTATAAGCTATGGACAATGAACACTATTGCATTTTATCAATGGCAATTGTAATGCACAGATATACTGTGAAGAGATCCTGATGCCCATTGTCGTGCCATTCATCCGCAGCCATCGCCTCATGTTTTAGCATGATAATGCACTGCCTCATGTCGCAAGGATCTGTGCACAATACCTGGAAGCTGAAAATGTACCAGTTCTTCCATGGCCTGCATTCTCAGCAGACATGTCACCCATTGAGCATGTTTGGGATGCTCTGGACCGACGTGTACGACAGCGGGTTTCATTTCCCGCCAATATCCAGCAACTTTGCACAGACATTGAAGAGGAGTGGGACAATGTTCCACAGGCCACAATCAGCCTGAGCAACTATGAAGGAGACTTCGAGCTGCATGAGGCAAAATGTGGTCACACCAGATACTGACTGGTTTTCTGATCCACACCCCTACTTTTTGTATTTTATTTGTAAGTTATCTGTGATCAACCAATGCATATCTGTATTCCCAGTCATGTGAAATCCATAGATTAGGGCCTAATTTATTTCAAATAACTGATTATGAACTGTTACTCTGTAAAATCTTTGAAATTATTGCATTTATATTTTTGTTCAGTGTAAGAACACAAACCGGTCATTAATTTAGACTTTTTTGCAGGAGAGATCTTAGTCGCTCAATTTTACATCTAACTAAGATGTTTGGTGCAGTATTTCTCATGTGAAGAAAATGTGCTTGAAAACGAGTCGTCTATCATTGAATGACAACAAAACACTTAATTGGAGAATCCCTACTGTTGACCAATGAGGGGGAGTAGACTTCGGCTCTGAACTTCAGCTTGCCTCGTGTGTACAACCACCCGAAAAAACCTGACCCAAGACCAAAATGTCGTCATCATATATGAATAAACCACTTCGGATAGGAAGCATGCAGACGCCTTTATCCTTGTGTCCTCAAAGCCTCTGTTAGCTACAGGCAGATGGACTCTGCCCGCTCTTGCTGTGGTCCAGTCAGTGTTGGCATTAGTGTCGTGTGACAGGATGTTGTGGAAATTTGACCGAAACCATTTAATTATTGGACGAGTTCAGGTTTTCTTTGCAAAACGTTTTGCTACGGTTTGCACTAACGAGTACGATCCAGGTCTGAAGTACAGAATGGCTGCATTCCAAAACTGAAAAAGGTCTCTCCTATGGCCCATCTCTTTCACCTCACTGATTTCTTCAAGGCACGGTAGCTCAAGAAGCAATGAAGCCTTGACCCATGGCCAAGTCCGAGTAAGCATTATGGCTGCTTTCCCACCATAGCATAGGCCTAATAACCTAAAGGTAGCGCTCTTCCGTATTGCTTTCACCTAACAAGTACGGGAAACGAAATACAAAGTTATATTTTTAGCCTAGCCAGTGTATTCTATTGATTTCCATTGGCAGTTATGTGAAATGGCGTGGATGTAGTTTTTGATGGCCTTAGATTGTGCTCTGCCTGGAACCACTGATTTGGTCCATTGGGTCTAGTTGAAGTGTTCGAGCCCAGCCTGTGCTGGATTCTCCGATCTGGATGTGTCCCAAATTAGCTCTATGGGGCCGGGGGAAAAGTATTGCACTATGTAGGGAATAGGGTGCCATTTGGGATGCAGGATTTCCTGTTTCCCTCCAGTGAAAAGTTCTGTTCTGAGTGACCTCACATGACCTCTGATGTTTTCTTCATTGCCATGGAAACGGGCTGTCTCCCATCAACCAGGTGGGATTGACATCATTCTCCTTCCCATCCCAAAGTTCAGCTGGTTCTCATGGAACACTGACAGCAGCACTGACGTGCGTCTTTATGTGTGGGGTGGTAGAGAGAAGCCAAGATTTGACGTGAGAAGGAGAGTGAGGCGAGGAGAAAGAACATGCACAGGGTGTGTGTGACTGTGTTGTGTTGATATGGAGTGGTAGAGAGAAGCCAGGTTTTGACGTGAGAGGGAGGCGAGGAGAAAGAACATGCACAGGGTGTGTGACTGTGTTGTGTTGATATGGAGTGGTAGAGAGAAGCCAGGTTTTGCGTTTGACTGTGTGTGCGGACTCTGTGAACTCTCGTATCAGGTCATTGGCGGTGCAGATTAAGCTAGCTCTTCCACTCACCCCTCTGCGGAAGTCCTCCGCTATTTTTCCTACCCATAGCTGTGTTTGCTCTGTTCCCCCTGAGTGGTCTCTCGGTCACATTCCTTTTTAAATCCTCAGGGAACTGTTTTTGTACTGTGAACACATGCATTTTTGTCGGCGTGTGTTTGTGTTTCAAGGAAAAATGAGCGCCCAATTGTCTTTCTTTGGGACCCTTTGCTCTATTCTATTGGTGTTTCGCGTGTGTGATTATGCAGAATATGTATGGGTGACTCTCTCTTACCATAGCACCTAGACATTAGCAATATGGGTGATATCCAGTGAAGGTACACTTTAACAAAACGTTTTGCAACGGAAATTGAACAGAACGGACATTTCCGTTGAAAAAAATGTTTCACCAGATTCACAGCAGCAGCTCCATACTACTTGCCTTAGAACCAGAACTCATACTGGTTGTAAGGGTGTGGATGGTCTGTGGGTGGTTAGTGATCATTTTATTGGATTCCTCATTACTCAGTCTTACTCATTGTTGGGAAGAATTATGGTCCAAATCGGATGTTAGGTACTCATATTTATTTTGGGATTAAATGAATCCTATACGTTTTTAAAATGGCCACTTTTTTGAGGTGCAATCAATCAGTTTAATTTCTCCGATCAAATTTATATTTAAACAAAATAATGTTTCAGGAATGATCTCACCCGTTTCCAACTACAGAAACGATTTCAGAATCTTAGATGGTGGGTGACAAAATCCTCGTGTCTGTTCAAAGATTTAGTTTTGTCCACTGATTCTCTTATAGTATAGCCTGTATATTATGAGCTGAGACTGGGCTCCGACAGTATAGAATAGAAAACCTGCATTATCCATTAAAGATGTACAACGAGCCTTCACGTTCTTTGCTTCCCAGGCCACATTACTCTCTTCACATCGGTTGTAGAAAAGCTTTCACTTCCCAGATATTGCAAAGGTGCATACGGATGGGAGTGGTTTTTATTTTGTTAGATCCCCGTTTATTAGGATCCCTGTTTATTAGGATCCCCGACAGCTAGTCCAACTGGGGTCCGACACATAATGAAAACGACATAACAGACTAAATACTTTACAATTGACATGCATTTCAAAGCATGAACATGTGGTGTGCGTTTGCATCTGTCAGTTACACATAAATGTCAGTAAATACACACGACAAGTGGATCACGTGGGGTAGAGGCCTTGTGTCGTGAGGTGTTGCTTTATTCGTAAAAATAAAAAAAACAGGTTTGCTGTGCTACTTGCGCTATATGAGAAGGATGGGAGTTCCATGGAATCATGGCTCTGTAGAATACTGTACGTTTCCTTGAATTTTTTTCTGGACCTGTGAGACGAGTAAAAAGGGGAGAAAATGCGGCTTTGTCCCAATATTCCACCCCTTCAGCCATAGTGTGCACTTGCACACTCCCCGTCATTGGGTTGGTGTACGCATTGGCCGGAGGGAGTTTCCACCGTTTGTTAAATCCCTGACGGGAAGTGTACTAGTGCACAGTTTAGGAGAAGGGTTGTCGAATCGGGATGTGGCCAGCATCTCCCTGTTACACTGCCCATTTTACAGCGAGCCAAGGGCGGCGGGTCGACGCACATCATCGAGCCCCTAGTGAGGTTATTGGCTAACCTTTCCTCAACCTTCAGCTGCCAACACAATCGTTACAAGACTGAAGGCATTGGTTGGGGGAAACTGGGTCATTTCCAGTAGGGCGCACCGTCGCAAAAGGTTTTAAAGCATTTTGAAAAGGAGAAGGAAAATGAGCGTTTCCTAGTGGACATGTCCAAATGGTCCCTCCCTGTTTCAATCTGTTTTCTTCCGTTTGGTGCCTAATGAAAATGACCCTAGTGATCGGATGGAGAACAGAGAGAAAGAAATGAATGAAAGAGACGACTGTGCTGCTCTTAGTGTCAATGATGTCATCCGGAAATGCGTGCTTGGAAACACTGAGCTCATTCTTGTCATTTTTCCTCAATTCGTTTGACCAGTTTCCCACAGTCAACATCTGGAACACTTGGCTGTGTAGCAGTTTCACTTTGTAATGCTTTGCTGCTTTAACACCCGTGTTCATTAGAGGAACTCTGTGCAAATAGCTTTTCAACCTGAAAACGAGGGTTTCTTATTGAACAAGTCTTGTTTTCTCACATTTAGGGCCGTGGCATACTACTGTAGTCCTAACTTCAGACGGAGTTATACTGGTCAACGTCTGTTGTGTTAAATGTTATGCAGCCGTGTGCTGTTCCCTTGCAGAAAACATGTCCCCAGGGCTTTGAATATAGGCAGACCAGGCCAATAATGTAATTGGAGAAGTTTGCAACTGCTTTGGCTAGCCTACTGTAGATATCTCACTTCAACTTATGCACCTGTCCCCCTCCCCTCACCCCATAAAATAGATGGTGACTCGTATCAAACTGACACCTGCAGCTTTAGTCACTCATACTGGAGGCACGTGTGAGTGTTTTACCACTCTCACGCAGTCCGCACGCGTTAGTTTCTGTGTCCTATTGGCACGTTTGCGTATGAACACCAGCTCATGTTAAGTGTGTGTATGTGAGTGTCTCTCCGACTCCTAACTCCCTGACTGACCCACTGGGCTAATCTTCTTGGCTGGGGCCTGGTTTGTTGTGTCGTGAACCTGATTACACACTGTCGTGCCAAATGTAGTGGAGTGGCCTGGTTCCAGATCAGCTGCTGAGCTTGGCATCCCTATTGGTTATATGAGCCATCAGAGGGCTACTCGCATGTCCAGGGTCAGCCAACATGAACCTGTTGCAACAAAAGTGAAGTTTACAGCGAGGGAGAGGGTCAAGGCCCATATTCATGAATCTTCTAAGTAGGGGTGCTGACCTTGGATCAGTTTAGCCTTTTCTGTCATAATGAATGCTGGACAGGGAGGGCTTGACGCTTGCACTCCTAGTCTGAGGGGTCTTTCACACCAAATTGTTTTGGTGCAGGTCTTCTGAACTCTGGTGCGTTTACCCCCTCAGTGTGAACACTCTATCTGCACTCGGGAGTGAACCAAACCACTCGTGTGGTTTGATCAAAAAGGGTGGTCTCAAAACTGACTTAAGATCAGCGTAACTTCACCCTACTCTGATGGCCATGCATTGCTCTGGTTGCACGATGGACCTGGTCATGATGACTCATGCTCTATGGTCACTTGTGATTTGCTCTTCTGAAAGACTTCGCCTACTCGTCCTCTTAAGCCTCGTTCACATTACCTGTTACCTTTTACAGAACATGTGTTTTATATCTAGCAACTTCGCACAGCCATTGAAGAGGAGTGGGACAACATGCCACTGGCCGCAATCAACAGCCTGATCAACTCTTATGTGAATGAGATGTCGCGCTGCATGAGGCAAATAGTGGTCACAGCAGATACTACCTGGTTTTCGGATCCACGCCCCTAGTTAAAAAAAAAAAAAAAGTTTATCTGACCAACAGATGCCTATCTGTATTCCCAGTCATGCGAAATCCATAGATTAGGGCCAAATGAATGTATTTAAATGGTCTGATTTCCTTATATGAACTATAACTAGGGCTGTTGCGCTGACCATATTACCGCCAAACGAGCGGTCACGAGTCATAAAGGCAGTCAAATACCACGTGACGGTAATTAGGATTTCCCAAGCTCTGATGCTGCTGGTCATTAGTAGCCTACCAAAGTTGCTAACTGCCTAGTACTTATCACTCCATTGTCCCTCTAATCACTCTGACATCAATGGAAATGTGATCGAAAAAATCGAATCAAACACTTCATGTGAGCTCATGTTGCGCAACATTTCAATAGGCTATGCAATTGGGTGAGAAAACAGAGTGATGTCCTCTACTAAATAGAGGAGGATCCCATCAGCTTTCTATAGGCTAGGCCTACTCTATTTATTTCTCAACTTTCCTAATATTAAGCACATTGCTTGTCTTTACAACAGGAGTATAGCCTTCCTGGCTGGCATGAAAATAAACTACTATTTAAGTGCACAGATGTATTTTTTTCCCGCTGACCCATTTTTGAGACTGGTGCATGATAATGGTCCGTTCTAAATCAAAACAATTTCAAACACATTATTTAGTATATGTAAAGACAAGATTATATCAAAAATAGTCTGATGGGTGAAAATATTTGCCCATCGCTTGTGAATGATGTCCAGCATAAGAAACCATTTTTAAAAACTTTTTCTAATCATAGTAGCACACCTCATGTAACCAGGCCATAGGCCTGTATATTGTAATAAGGTTAGTATCACAACTAAAGTGGCCAAAAAAAAAAATATTTTAAAAGGAAGCACATTAATCCGCTTTACAAGGGGTATGGAGCCTAACGGGCATATATATAAGCAGCGTGTGAGTTTCAGGCGTGGGGAAGATAATTTTCATCATACAAATGCACCTTATAGACGCATTAGATGCTTAATCACATTTGCAGACACTTTTGATAACGGACACGGGCAGTTGCATCCCCAATGCGTCGATCTAAAACTTGTAGCCTGTAAGAGAGACTTCAACATGTGATGGAGAGCGCAAACAAAGAAGGGCACAACAAAGAAGCATTGATTTTTTTTGGGGGGGGGGTTACGGCCACAAAGGGGATCCCGCCCGGAAATTAGAGGCATTATCAAGTGCTTGTCAAATAGTGAATGAGAGACTAGAAGTGTGTACAGCCTGCGCAAAAAACTATGCAGAGCTCATGCCTTTCATGCACCCTTTTTTAAAATCAGCATTAGTCGCATCATGCAAAACATATAGGCCAACATTTTGCAACTAAAGTTACATAAATAGCTCGAAATTAAGCACATAGGGGCACCTGTTTCTTTGTTAACTGCTCAACACAGAATAGCCACATGTGCAACACTCCCTCAAATCGTTTGGAGAAAATATCCTTTCTATTTTATTCAGCTATGTTCAATTGTATTCTTCATAGTATAAAATAATGCCATGGAATTCTAACCAAATCTTGTCTGCTAAAGGAACTAGTGTAGCCCACAGCCATTTGGCATAGCCACATCAAGACCTCACATAAGGACAACTCCGAGTATGCTACTCTGTTCTTCTGAAATAGAATACGTTTTCTTCACATCATGTTTCTTTAGACCTGTCTAAAATCAATCATGGATATATTCTGAAGGTGTAAGCTATATTACATGGAGTTAATAGCCTTTTTAAAATGTAGATGTTCCAAAGGCCTGCATCAGTGTGGGCTGTGTGTGGAAGCCAGACGCTAAATGTGTTTATGTTAATTAGGGTCAATTACAATGAGACCGACAGTTATTGTCCGGATGGCGAAATTTCATGACTGCCAGTGTCTTGACTGTAACTCAGTAAAATCTTTGCAATTGTCGCATGTTGCGTTTTTATTGTGCCGGCGTATTTATCCTGTCTTGATTGAAAAGGTCACATTTTGCGATCTTCCAAGATAAATGTGATCTCTGACGAGAGACAGGCTCTCCTCCATCTTGCGTTAAACGGTACAGTTGTCCGTTCACAATCCGGGGCAAGACTCTGTGTAATGAAATACGTCACGATGTAAACGGAGCATTAGTTGGCGAATGCATGAGGCAGTGTGACGGATGTCCTAACTACTGTGTATGCAACGCACTCCCAAATGTTTTTGCCTCAAATCAAAGTTTTTGTCATGTTTGCCGAACACAACAGGTGTAGGTAGACCTTACAGTGAAATGCTTATTTACAGGCTCTAACCAATAGTGCGAAAAAGGTGTTAGGTGAACAATAGGTAAGTAAAGAAGTAAAAACAACAGTAAAAAGACAGGCTATATACAGTAGCGACGCTATAAAAGTAGCGAGGCTACCGGTTAGTCAGGCTTATTGAGGTGGTATGTACACGTAGCTATGATTAAAGTGACTATGCATATATGATGAACAGAGAGTAGCAGTAGCGTAAAAGAGGGGTTGGTGGGTGGTGGGACACAATGCAGATAGCCTGGTTAGCCAATGTGCGGGAGCACTGGTTGGTTGGGCCAATTAGGTAGGATGTACATGAATGTATAGTTAGTGACTATGCATATATGATGAACAGAGAGAAGCAGTAGCGTAAAAGAGGGGTTGGCGGGTGGTGGGACACAATGCAGATAGCCTGGTTAGCCAATGTGCGGGAGCACTGGTTGGTTGGGCCAATTAGGTAGTATGTACATGAATGTATAGTTAGTGACTATGCATATATGATGAACAGAGAGTAGCAGTAGCGTAAAAAGAGGGACTATGCAAATAGTCCAGGTAGCCATTTGATGGCCCGTTCAGGAGTCTTATGGCTTGGGGGTGCGTTAGTTGTGGATAATGTCCATTACTGTACACAGTCTGTTTTTATCTCTGTTTCCTCTCTGTAGCAATACTCATTTTTATTATCCTCTGACATTACCTCTGCCAAGTGCCCTCTTTCCCACTTCCTGCTCAGACAGGAAATGTGAGATTAGGCCAGAGCAGGAAGTATGGGTGGGAGAAGGACACCTGTATCCTAGGGAGATTTGAATATACAGTACAGGATGCAGTGTTTCCTCTACATTTTGTTGTTCTTTTTCGGCAGAGCGCAGAAGCCTACACCAACACTCGTCTCAATAGAAACCAACAGAGACAAAAGGTGCAGCCTTATTGGCTGTAGGGGATCATTACTGGTGGTGTGATATCTTTTTCAGGAGTTTTTAAACCCTCTCCAAAATTAGAGGATTGGATTCTTTAACTTTTGCTTTGGCCCTTGAAACGCAACTCCTGCACTTAGAATCCATCCAGTGTAAGGGATTGACAGTGAAGGTCCTGCTGTTGTGGATCCTGGGAGAAATGTCCACCCCCTTATGCACACATCCTCCCTCTCTTGCATCTGGGATAATGATGTCACACTTGTTTACTTCCTGTGTGCTGAGAGAGAAGTGGCGCCCGCTTTGGGCATCACTGCTGCTACTGCAGCGCATACAGCTGTTCAAACCCACATGTCACCTCCATTACAATGTCTGTGTTGACTGACAGGCATAATTGCTGGGCAGATATCATGCAGGGAAGGCTTGATCGCTCACTGTAAGTCAAGCTGAGTGGTAATATTAGAAACAGATGGTGTGTGTGTCAGTCAGACACACACACACACACACCATGAAATAACTCTTCCCCCCCCCCCCCCCCCCCCCTGTGTTTTGAGTAGAGCCACATACTTTGTGTGGACAGTCCGTCTGCATAGTTCTACAAAGGGACAGCTGAGGCCAACTGGGATAACGAAGGCTGGAGTGTGTGTACTCTGAGGCAAACAAACACCAACTGTGTGGCCATGTTCACCACATAACGAGTCAGCATTTTTCACACCAGAGATATAGAGATCTATAGTACCAGTGAAAAGTTTGGACAAACCTACGAATTCAAGGGTGTTTCTTTATTACTATTTCCTACATTGTAGAATAATAGTGAAGACATCAAAATGATGAAATAACACATGGAATCATGTAGTAACCAAAAAAAGTGTTAAACAAATCAAAATATATTTGAGATTCTTCGAAGTAGCCACTCTTTGCCTTGACAGCTTTGCACACTCTTGGCATTCTCTCAACCAAATTCACCTGGAATGCTTTTCCAACAGTCTTGAAGGAGTTCCCACAAATGCTGTTGTCTGCTTTTCCTTCACTCTGCGGTCCAACTCATCCCAAACCATTTCAATTGGGTTGAGGTTGGGATATTGTGGAAGCCAGGTCATCTGATGCAGCACTCCATCACTCTCCTTGGTCAAATAGCCCTTACACAGCCTGTAGGTGTGTTGGGTCATTGTCCTGTTGAAATACAAATGGCAGTCCCACTAAGCGAAAACCAGATGGGATGGTGCAGAATGCTGTGGTAGCTATGCTGGTTAAGTGTGCCTTGAATTCTAAATATATCAGACTGTGTCACCAGCAAAGCACCATCACACCTCCACGCTTCACGGTGGGAACCACACATGCAGAGATCATCCGTTCACCTACTCTGCGTTTCACAAAGACACGGCGGTTGGAACCAAAAATCTCAAATTTGGACTCATCAGCATTTATTTAGGCTGCAATCTGAGGTGGAGTTACCTCTAATGAACTTCTCTTCTGCAGCAGAGGTATCTCTGGGTCTTCCTTTCCTGTGGCGGTCCTCATGAGAGCCACTTTCATCATAGCGCTTGATGGGTATTGCGACTGCACTTGAAGAAACTTTAGAAGTTCTTGACATTTTCCACATCGACTGACCTTCATGTCTTGAAGTAATGGACTGTCATTTCTGTTTTGGTTATTTGCCATAATATGGACTTGGTCTTCTACCAAATAGGGCTATCTTCTGTATACCACCCCTACCTTGTCACAACACAACTGATTGGCTAAAACGCATTAAGAAGGAAATTCCACAAATTAACTTTCAACAAGGCACACCCGTTAAAACCTCTTGGGGATAGTGAGACGCTAGCGTCCCAAGTGGCCAATAGCCTCGGGAAATGCAGAGCGCCAAATTCAAATAAAATACATTAAAACTCAAACTTTAATTAAATCACACATGCAGGGTACTCAATTAAAGCTACACTCGTTGTGAATCCAGCCAACATGTCAGATTTAAAAAATGCTTTTCAGCGAAAGCATGAGAAGCTATTATCTGATAGCATGCACCCAGCTGAACCAGTTGTAAACAAAAGAACTAGCGTAGCAGGCGCTACACAAAACGCTGAAATAAAATATAAAACATGCATTACCTATGACGAGTTTCTTTGTATGTATTCTTTGTATGACATATCCCAATATGTCCCATAAACATCACAATTGGTCCTTTTTTTTTGATTAATTACGTCCATGTATACCCAAAATGTCCATTTATAAAGCAAGTTTGATCCGGGAAAAAAACAGCTTTCCAAAACACAACGTCACTACAAAACATTTCAAAAGTTGCCTATAAAGTTTGCCAAAATATTTCAAACTACTTTTGTAATACAACTTTAGGTATTTTTAAACGTTAATAATCGATCAAATTGTAGACGGGGCAATCTGTATTCAATAGAGCAAGTAAACAAAACATGCACCATTTTCCCTCTTGCGTAACTATCAACAGTGTAACGTTGTTCCAGGATGTGCCTCTTCTTCGTTTCACCAATGATTAACTTCAACCCAATTCCAAAGACTGGTGACATCCTGTGGAATTCGTAGGAACTGTAAAATGGTAGCTATGAAATTTCCCTTGGCAAAGACAACTGAGGGAACAGTCAGAGGGGAAAAAAAGAATAATTCTACCCAGTTTCCTCTGGGTTTTGCCTGCTACATAAGTTCTGTTATAGTCACAGACATGATTGAACCAGTTTTAGAAACTTCAGTGTTTTCTATCTACACCTACTAATCATATGCATATAATATATTCCTGGCATGAGTAGCAGGAAGTTGAAATTGTGCACGCTATTTATCCAAAAGTGGAAATGCTGCCCCCTATACCGTAACAAGTTAATAGAAATGCATTCCAGGTGACTACCTCATTAAAGCTGGTTGAGAGAATGCCAAGCGTGTGCAAAATTGTCATGAAGGCAAAGAGTGGCTACAAATATATTTTGATTTTGTTTTACACTTCTTTTGGTTACTATATGATTCCATATGTGTTATTCATAGTTTTGATGTCTTCACTATTATATACTGGAATGTAGAGAATAGTAAAAATAAAGAAATGTTGAATGAGTAGGTGTGTCCCAACTTTTCACTGGTACGGTTCATATTTTTTGGGGCACTTTACTGAACAGATAGAGGAAGACTGTGGGGAAAGATTGTGTCAAAGGGCAGAAGGCCAAATTCAAACCTATCCCAACACTGTAGACGTGTGCCAGAGGTTGACCAGCCGGGCCACGAGTCAGCATTATTTTAAAGTTTTTTGTACATGTAACTAATCTTCCATCCTATATGATTGATTTGAATCATGTTTAACATAAGAGTCAGCGTTCTTTCTGGACATGAGACATACTCTGTTGTGATTTGTCTGAATCGGCATACGGGACTAGCCTGGTGATTTGGTGAATCGTAACGCGAGTCGGGATTTTGATTAGCCTTGGTCTGTGACTCGACCTGTGGAAGTGCGTTGCTCCTCATTTTACGTGCGTACCTTTGTCACAAGCTACTTGTGTTAGCTTCTTAGCTTGATTCAATTTGCTCAGCCCAGTATGTCTAAGAGTTCTCCACACCCAGGCTCTGAAACCACTCCCTGTGACGGTGAGATTGATCTCGCTCTGTCTGTGTACAGCGACGCAGTCCGTGTGATTTCCCTACAGCGCTATGAGAACAAGCGTCATCAATCCATAGGTCCCATTTGTCACTCGGGTAATGGCCCTTGCTGAGCTGAATTTCAGCCATCTTCCTTTTGTCTCCACTTTAAAACAAAAAATAGATGGTGAATCAAATCGGATTCTTTTTTTTTTCTTCTCCTATTCTCTCCTCTCCAGGACATAAAAGCTTGGTCCTGACTTGGCTTCATTTGACCTCCTTTGACCTGAGTGGGACGAAGGGAGAGACACACCAGAGGTAAGAGACACATTTAACCCCTTCCTTCAGTCTGCTGTTTTAGTCAGTTACCTGCCACCACTACATAGCTAGGTGGTCGTAGATGTTAGTTGATGGCGATAGGACTTGGCAAGACGGCACAAACTAATCTGGAACGACCAGGCTAGCCAGTACACGGACTCTATCGAAAGAATTGGAATGGGAGCCAACCTGACCCCTGTAGTTGTATAACAATATGGACATTTTTAGAAGATGGAACCCACTACCCTGGTGTTGCCAGCACCATGCTCTAACTCTGAGCCGTTGGAACCAGTCATGGACATTTAAAAAAAATCATGGATGTACCATGACTCTTCTGACAGAATCTCCACAGTGAAAGAGAAGCTCTTGCTCATTGAAATCGAATTATTAGAATGGCCATTCCTATTCAAAATGTTGTGCTATTAGGCCTCCCGGGTGGCTCAGTGGTCTAAGGCTGTACTACCAGAGACTCTGGGTTCGAGCCCAGGCTCTGTCGCAGCCGGCCGCGACTGGGAGGTCCGTGGGGCGACGCACCAATTGGCCTAGCGTCGTCCGGGTTAGGGAGGGTTTGGCGGGTAGGGATATCCTTGTCTCATCGCACACTAGCGACTCCTGTGTTTCCTCCGACACATTGGTGCGGCTGGCTTCCGGGTTGGATGCGCGCTGTGTTAAGGAGCAGTGCGGCTTGGTTGGGTTGTTTTTCAGGTTAACGTATGGCTCTCAACCTTTGTCTCTCCCGAGCGATGAGACAAGATAGTAACTACTAACAATTGGATACCACGAAAAAGGGGGGAACATAAAAAAAAAAATACAATAATGTTATTCTATTTCAATGCTCTTGCTCTGTGCCTGGGGAGGGAGTTGGGGGTAGAGAGAGGGGCTGCGTGTCCCTGATGTCACCCCATTCCCGACATAGCCCTGGTCAAAAAGTAGTGCACTGTGTTGGGAATCGGGTGACATTTGGGACGTCGTCTGTGTGGCTGCCTGAGGGGTGTAGGGAACAGGTCCCCCCCCCCCCATCCGCACCGGCCTGTTCCCGGGAAGTGGAGGAGTAGCGTTGAAGTGATTTTTGTCACGTGTCCTCTGAGAGTCTGTGTCCTGCGCTGTCTTGTCCCCTTCACCACCACTGTGGAGAGCTTGCTCTCTTGTGTCTCCAGGCTGTCACACTTGTCTTCCCTCATTGCGGTGTGTGTGTGTGTGTGTGTGTGTGTGTTTTTCCCAATCCTGGTCATCCAGGGGGACCCAGAGGGGTGCATGTTTTTGTTCTCGCCCCTCACAAACACAACCGACCCAACGAGTCATTGAGCCTTTTGATAAGTCGAATCAGGTGTCTTCGCGCTGGACTAGAACAAAACCGTGCACCTCTCTGGGTCCCCAAGAACCGAGACATATCAGTGGAGGTAGGAAAGCGGTGTGGCTCAGCGGTAGTGCTGCAGTCTACCAAGCACATTTAGTCCAGGAGCAACGTGGAATCCTACCCCAAACACTTTCTTCCTTCTACAACCTTTAGCCTACATCTACATTCCTAACTAAATAAAGAGACGAATACAGCAGTAGGATGGGGGGAGGGGGGGGGGGGGGGGGGGGAATAGTAGGTTGGAAACCGTGACAAATCGGGGTTGAGGGGGGCAGGCTAGTCATGTGGCATGTCAGTGTATTTCGAGTCTTCTACTCATTCCTTGAGGATGAGATGCTTTCACTGTGGGAATGAGGGTTGACTCGCAGAGCGTCTCACACACACACACACGCAAGCAGCCATCTGAAGTGGACCTTTTTATAGTAAACCAAACATACGCTACCAGCCCCACTCTGCCCTGTCTGTGTGTGTGTGTGTGTGTGTGTGGTGCGGTGCATGTGACCGCACACACTCAATCTACACAGCAGCTGTTTTGTTTGGGAAGAAGCACTCGTGATCGTTGTGTTTTGGTCTAGGCCGGCTAATTAGTTGGCATGTGTCTTGGTGTTTATAAGTGGGACGGTGGCCTGTAATTTACACCAAACAACCCATACTCCAGCTTCCTCTAAGGGTATATAGGAGGCAGGGTGAAGTTGCATCTAGATGCTTATCTTGGGTCAGTTTAGCATTTCCCCCACTAATGGATAAGGTTAGGATTGGGGAGGGGAAGGTGATCCTAGATCTGTACCTACGGGGGAAAAAAACTCTTAACTAGGGGAGGTTTGGGGTGAAGTGTGTCACTATAGACCATGTACTACTGACTGACTGTGTGTGTGTGTCTGCGTCTGTCCTTTAAAAGCTAACCATCCCCTTTGGTGGTGAGGGAATCTGACTCTTGAAGATAGAGAGTCAGCCCTCGGGAGATGAAAGTGAACTAGCGGGGAACAGTATAGTTGTTTGCGTGTGTATACGGGTACGTCCCAAATTCCCTGTGAATGTTGTGGGGGGGGGGGAGAGATGTTGCACACCTTTCATGGGCAGGCTGCCATTCCTGAATATTACAGGAATGCCAGAGAATGGTCGGAAGGCCGGAGGTGACACGGCGGACGTGAAGGTGGCACTGCTGACGGACGGACAGACAGACTACTGATAGTTGCTAGAGTCATGAGGCGTAACAAAACAAGACTGTGTGTTTGGCGTGGACGTGGACGTGTGTGCAATGTGCCAGTTACCAGTAACCAATTCCCAGCCAGCTGTCAGAGGTCAAGAGGTCAGAGGCTGGCTGGAACAGCTGGCAGGAGCTGGGGCTGCTGGGATGAATGATGACATTCCCAGCTGTTCTGGGGTCTGTGCTGTGGTGCCAGTCTGTGCTGTCTGTCGGCCTATAGGGAGACTGTGAGGTGTGGATTGGACAGCACTATACCCACTGTGCTCTATGTTCCCTAACAGGTGTGTGTGTGTGTGTGTGTGTGTGTTACGCACAAGATGTCTACTAAGGACACACCACGGTTAGACGCTGACCCTGAAATACTAGGATAGATAGACCGACCTAGTACGAATATAAACGTACAGCGGCGTTCTTATTGAGCCGATATGCTAGCTGCCAAGCCAGTGTTACTCTGCAAGGAGATTTGAGGACTTTTAACACATTAGTGGGTTATTTCTGTGCTGGGTGACTGCACTTCCATTGTGTGTGTGTGTGACTGTGTTTTTTTTTTTACCCTCGTGAATAGTCTCTTTCTCTGTCTAATTGGCTGGACGATGATTGCCCCGATATGAAAATCAAACCCAGCAGTGATATTTGCCAGCGATGAACTGATGGTTGTTGCGAGCCTGGAAGCGATATGTTACTCATTACCCAAGGATATTAGTGATAAACTGGTTGCAGAGCTACTGGTTATCACCATACGTAAATGCCTATTTGTTCCTGCGTCATACATTTCCGTTGAAGTTAGCTTTTTCCAAGGACCATACACAACGGAAATAAATGATATCATATGCCATTTAGCAGAGCTATGTAATGGCTCAGTGGCACAGCGTTTACTGTAAACAATGAAATCAAAGGGTGTGGCAGGGTAGCCTAGTGGTTAGAGCGTTGGACTAGTAACCGAAGGTTGCAAGTTCGAATCCCCGAGCTGACAAGGTTCAAATCTGTCGTTCTGCCCCTGAACAAGGTAGTTAACCCACTGTTCCTAGGCCGTCATTGTAAATAAGAATTTGTTCTTAACTGACATGCCTAGTTAAATAAAGGTCAAATTTAAAAAAATCGAGCAAGATCACATGATGGATCAAATCAAATGTTATTGGTCGCATGCACGTGGTTAGCAGATGTTAATGCGAGTGTAGCAAAATGCTTGTGCTTCTAGTTCCGACCGTGCAGTAATATCTAACAAGTAATCTAACAATTTCACAACAACTACCTGGTACACACAAGTGTAAAGGAATGATTAAGAATATGTACATATAAATATATGGATGAGCGATGGCCGAACGGCATAAGCAAGTTGCAGTAGATGGTATAAAGTACAGTATATACAGATGAGTAATGTAGGGTATAGAGTACAGTATATACATGAGTAATGTAGGGTATGTAAACATTATATAAAGTGGTATTGTTTAAAGTGGCTTGTGATACATTTATTACATCCAATGTTTGATTATTAAAGTGGCTAGAGATTTGAGTCAGTATGTTGGCAGCAGCCACTCAATGTTAGAGATGGCTGTTTAACAGTCTGATGGCCTTGAGATAGAAGCTGTTTTAGTCTCTCGGTCCCTGCTTTGATGCACCTGTACTGACCTCGCCTTCTGGATGATAGCGGGGTGAACAGGCAGTGGCTCGGGTGGTTGGTGTCCTTGATGATTTTTTTTGGGGCCTTCCTGTGACATCGGGTGGTGTAGGTGTCCTGGAGGGCAGGTAGTTTGCCCCCGGTGATGCGTTGTGCAGACCTCACTACCCTCTGGAGAGCCTTACGGTTGTGGGCGGAGCAGTTGCCGTACCAGGCGGTGATACAGCCCGACAGGATGCTCTCGATTGTGCATCTGTATTGTGTTGTATGTGTCGAACTGCTTTGCTTTATCTTGGCCAGGTCGCAGTTGCAAAATGAGAACCTATTCTCAACTGGCCTACCTGGTTAAATAAAGGTGAAATTAAAATAAATAAATATATTGACTCTCTATAGATTTTTATAATTCATGTGTAAACATGTCTAAAAACATAATTACACATTGACATTATTGGGTGTTTTGTATAGATTAGTGACACAATCTTTTAAGGTCCAGGGGTGTGAATACTTTCTGAAGGCACTGTATTTGCATAGTTATGTGGCTGCTATGGGGGTAGGGCTGTTGTTAGGGCTGTTGCTGTTGCTATGGAGCAACCTGCTGACTGCTGCAAACACCAGCTGACTTCTAGCTGCTGCTGCTGCCTCTGGGTGTGGGAAACATATCATCTGGTCAGCTCCTCTCTCCTTTTCTCTGTCGTTTGTTCTTTTTTTTCCCCGTCACCCCTGTCTTTGTCTTGCTTTCTCCCTCCCTCCCTTCATGTCTCTCTCTCTTTCTCTCCTCTTTATCTCTGTTTTCTCTCTCTCTCCCCCCTCCTGTTTTTAATTGTCCGTGTATGCCAGAGTCACTCTGTGTGATCTTCTACTCGCTCTGCTCTCCTCTTTTCCTTCGCTGCCTGCTGGCTGTCAGTCGTGCTTGACCGGTGCCGTTTTGTCAGTCTGGCCCTCCCCCCTACTCATATCCTAATGGTCTATTCCCTCCCCCATCATCTCTCCGTCTCTGTCCTCCTCTCTCTCCCACTTCCCCCATCCTTCCCATTATCTGCCTATTGTAGGAAGTGTTTTTGTTCTAGCTTTCTTTTAAAGGAACAAAAGTTGGCAAAATGTCTCTGGATTGGATCTCTGCTTCGTTCTATGTATTTTGTTGATTTTAAATTTAGGCTGTATGTGATTTATGCGTTTTTTTCCCCCATTGAGGATGGGGGAAAAAGGGATGTTGATATATTGTGTGGTGTTGAATCAGGGCAAGGTCATGTTCGTTAGGCACTAAACCTTTGGATAACATCAGAACATGTTTACAGTGTGCTCTAATGAACACAACCTTGGCCTGGAGTAAGTTCCTCTCGATTTACTCTCCCGAACACAAAGGGTCCATTTATAAAGCGTCTCAGACTAGGAGTTCTGATCTAGGATCAGGTCCTCCCTGTCCCATGTAATCTTAGTCATTATCATCTAAAAAAGGAAAAACCGATCCTAGATCAGCACTCCTACTCCAAGAGGCTTTTTGAATACGGGGCCTCCTCACCCGAATGTACTTTAGACTGTGGCCTTGTCGGTGGATCTCTTTCAGAGCCTGTGTGGAGACGATATTATCCTTTTTGCACGCTGTGCGGGGTTGTAGCCTGCTAGGCCATATACAGTAGTCTTACAGTGTTGAACTGATGACGTTCTCAGCCCACGTTTTAATGATCTCTTTGCCCCACCCTCACTGTGCCAATGGCCCCTTTCATTGACTGACTGAGCATGGTGGATGAGGCCTGTTTGCCTAGAGGGGATAGAGAGGGGTGAAAGGAAATGAGCGCTGCCATGTGCTCTGAAATAGCCACCATTCATCCATTCACACTCACCTGCCTGCTTTGTCGCACAGGCAGTCAAAGCACTTGAGTAATACCAACTGTGTTTGGCCTACTCATATAACCCCACCCCCGTCCTACCATTTGGGAGAGTCCGGCCACACCCTTATCCATGTTCCAGAACTGGACCCAAGGCCAGGGTTGACTCCCCCACAGGAACAGTGGGGGGGTATTGTGACATGGGTGGGGGGGGGGGGGGGGGTCGATAGCTGTTGAAGCAGACTTTCTAAATTTAGTCAGTGTTAAATGTTATAGACTAGATTAATGTATTCATGGTAAGGAAAAACAAACCACTGTCATCTATAGCAGCCTTTAGTTTGAGACGCACACTTCCCAGGGGACAATTAAGAGGTGCTGGGAATATGGGACCCACTCTGTAATGTGCCATTACCACACACACACACACACACACACACACACACACTGGAGTGCTATTCTTAACCCAGCAGGCCTCCCTAAATGTTTTATTTGTTCTTGGTGTTCATTTTTGGTCCACCCCCTCGAGAGACTACAGTTGAGCCCTACCAAACGCACAGGAACGCGCCTCTCCTTTTCACCTACCTCTACAGGATGGCATAGTGGGGTTAAAGGTGAAAATGCAGCATTTGACCTCTTAATGTAAGACAACTTAATTCTAGACGGTTACTCATCCTGTATGGCTTCGTTGGTGGAGCACGGCACTTTCAACGCCAGGATTGTGGGTTCGATTCCGGGGGAATGTTTTGGAGAAAAGCGTCTTCGAATTGGCATTTATTGTTATTAACTTCCCCTGTTGCTGATTTTCATGTTACCATTGTAATAAGAGTGTTTTTCTCCTTTTTGAGAATTCATCGTGATACGATGTGATGTTGATGTATTTTTGGACTTGAAAAGGGCTCTCGTCGCCATTTGGGGTGCGGGTGGAGTTTTAAGTTTGAGAGACGGGGGAAATGAGTTGCGGAGTGAGACGCAGTATTATGGGTTGTTGTGTGTCTGGCTGGCTGTCATGTTTTTCTACGGAGGAAGCCGTTGAGACGACGTGTCACTGCTGCCTCTGATATATTAGCCCCTCAGTCCTCCTCACACACACACACACGCACAAGGGAGTTGGTGGTGTGTGTGTGAGAGCATTGTGTGGGTGGGTGGGGTACGACACCAAAATTAGACTGCACCCACACCCATTTTTAGAAGTTTGGTTTATGGAAACATCTATTCAGCCATTACTCATGATGGCACAGTGGTGTTTTCATACTGCCTACGTCATAGTGGCCGACTCTACTGCTTCCTCTTTTTGAACCACAAAAGGGTTATCAATTCTCTGTGTTGGAGAGGGTGAAGCTAGTACAGAAAGGTGTGTGTGTGTGTGTGTGTGTGTGTGTGCACTTACCATGGTCTTGTCCAGTGGGCACGAAACGTCCGAGAACGTTCCAAAACCAAGCGGTGCAGTATCTGAACTTGTTCAGTAAGAAACAAGCGCTCCTTTTCCGTTTGCAAAACGTTCTGCTCCGGTAAGCTCTAATGAACAGGACCCCAGGACAAACCAAATAAACAATGTTCTGGTTCCCGACTCGTATGCAAAGTGAGTTCACAAGGAGACTGCAGAGTACCGCCTAGTCTCCTCTATGACGTCATGGGCCATTCCACAGTAACAACATGATGACGCAAACGGCACCATGTGTCATTCTGTTACCAGACATTGGGTCTGTTCTGTTCTTCAAGTAAATGTGTTTTTTTGTGACGTTCTCTGTGGAAATTGGAACTCTGGCGTCTCTCCACTTTAATTCACGTTCAGTGCATACATTTTTAAAGTGGAAAAATCTGAGTTTCATTATCGTTCTGTTAAGCATGGAATTGTCCTAATGCCTTCTCCCCCTCTCTCTCGTTCCCTCCCTCCCTCCCAGTCTCTTCCTAATTTTCTCTCTCGTTCCCTCCCTATTTTTATCTCTCCCTCATGCTCACTCCTTCCCTCCTCTCTCTGCCGAACTCTCCTTCCATTCTTTCGCCCTCCGTACGTTCTGCTCTATCAATCCTCACCTCTCCTTGCACCCTGTCTCTCGCCATTCGTTTGGGAAGGGGGATAACTACTCAGTTGCACAACTGAACGCATTCAACCGAAATGTCTTCTGCATTGAACATTGAATCCTCTGAATCAGATTGTTGCGGGGAGTGCTGCCTTAATCAACGTCCACGGCACCCGGGGGAGCAGTTGTTGTTGTTGTTGTTGGGGGTTAACTGCCTTGCTCAAGGGCAGAATGACAGATTTGAACCACCGTGCCGGCACAGACATTCAAACCAGCGACTTTTGGGTTACTGGCCCAGACGCTGTTAACCGCTCGGCTACCTGCCACATATCTCTCTCCGTGCCTCCCCCTTTCAAGTATACTTATATAGGGGTCAACTGGTTTGCATGGGAAGCGTGAGTGACTAGCTGATTTTCTATTCAGATTACACGGAAGTCAACCAAACAGCCTGGTTAAACACTGTTCAACTTGTTCTACTAGGCTACGTAACTTTGGCCTGCATTTATCTCTGTCATTGCGAAATATGTAGTTTTTCCAATTCACATTTTATACGGCTTGTGGGGGGGTGTGTGGTTCTATACAGATGCATTGGCTACAGGTTAGGGTTCTATACCTCCTGACTTGACTGTCAGTGAGCATCCCGTGTATGACCTTTGACGCTGGCTCTTGACCCCCCCCCCCCGTAGGCCAACATCACATCCCGTTCCCTTCTCTATATGAAACGCTCTTCACCTTTGCCCAGCTTGAGCACTCGAGAGTACATTGACAGCTTGTTCTGTTCTCTATTCCCAGTCTCATGGTTAAGCATTGGGAGTCAGCCATTACCTTTTAATTTAAGAGTGCTTTTCCAGAACAGTCCCCCTTTCTCTTTCCTCTCTCTGCCCCCCTTTCTCTTTCCTCTCTGCCCCCCTTTCTCTTTTCTCGCACTCTGTCCCTCTTTTCTCTCCCTCCTCGGAGGCACAGGCCGACCCAAACTGGTGGCCTAGTGTGGGGCAGACGTACGTGTGTGTTTCCTGTGTACTCCTCCCACTGTGGCAGAGGCTTAACACCACAACAGCCCCAGTGGGGCGACCTCTGAACCCTGAGGTGGCCCCAGTTCTGACCCCGGTGGTGATGGGAGACAGATGAGGAACGGTCATGCTCAGGCTTCTCATAGACACACTGGCCTGGAGAGAGAGTGATGGAGAGACAGGGGGAGAAGTAGAGAAGGAGAAGGGGGGAGAAGGAGCGGGAGGGAGGGGAGAGACTGAGAGAGGGAGACGTGGGGAGAAGGAGAGAAAGAGGGGGAAAGGGAGACAAAAGGAGAGAGAGAGAGGGAGAAGCGGGGAGAGAGGGAGAGAAGGCGAGAGAAAGAGTGACACGGTGGGAGAGAGAGAGGGACACTGGGGGTGAAGAGGGACATGTGGGGGAAAGGGGGAGACGCAGGGAGAGAGGGGCAGATGTAGGGAGAGAAAGGGAGAGAAGGGGGAGGGAGAAGGAGCGGGAGGGAGGAGAGAGGGAGGAGCGGGAGGGAGGAGAGAGAGGGAGGAGAGAGAGGGAGACGCGGGGAGAAGGAGAGACTGAGAGAGGGAGACGCGGGGAGAAGGAGAGACAGAGGGAGACGCGGGGAGACAGACGGGGGGAGAAAAAGAGGGGGAAAGGGAGAAAAAAGGAGAGAGACAGGGAGAGAAGGCGAGAAAGAGGGACACGGGGGAGAGGGACATGGGGGGGGGTGAGGGACATGGGGGGGAAGGGGGAGACGCAGGGAGAGAAAGGGGGAGACGCAGGGAGAGAAAGGGAGACATGGTGGGGGAGAGGGGCACGGGGATAGAGTGAGACACGGAGGGGGAGAGTGAGACACAGAGAGAAAGAGGGAGATGCGCGGGGGGAGAGAAAGAGGGAGATGCGCGGGGGGAGAGAAAGAGGGAGACGCGGGGAGGGGAAAAGTGTTGGAGATTGAGGGAAGGCAAGAGCGAGGGAGGGAAGGAAGGAAAGGGGGGGAGGGAGGGAAGGAAAGGGGGCGAGGGAGGGAATGAGAAAAGAGTCCTCCTCTGATACCATTGAAAAGCAAAAGGCCATGGGTGATGGTTTTGTGATGACTCCCATAGAACACTGTCTGTTTCAGGTAGTGGTGATGCCCCCGGTTGTAAATCAATCATGCCCTTAGTAGCAGGTGTTCTAACAGCTTTAAGTGAATTGATTAGCACCTGGGACCCTGATTTAAAAGCGTAGGGCGTGAGACATGCATTTGACCATCTTCACACACCTCACCTTTTATTTCTCACTTATTGAAAAAAAGTACTGCTTTTATTTTCTAATTAATCTAATTCGGTGTGTTAACGAACTATCATGGTCCAAACTAGAGGTCGACCGATTATGATTTTTCAACGCCGATATCGATTAATCGGACGATTTTTATTTATTTATTTGTAATAATGACAATTACAACAATACTGAATGAACACTTATTATAACTTTTAATATAATACATCAATTAAATCCATTTAGCCTCAAGTAAATAATGAATTTGGTTTAAATAATGCAAATAATGTTGGAGAAGAAAGTAAAAGTGCAATATGTGCTATGTAAGAAAGCTAACGTTTAAGTTCCTTGCTCAGAACATGAGAACATATGAAAGCTGGTGGTTCCTTTTAACATGAGTCTTCAATATTCCCAACGAAAGAGAGGCAGGTCGTTATTGCGTTGAACTAGTTAACTGTAAGGTTGCAAGATTGGATCCCCTGATCTGACAAGGTGAAAATCTGTCGTTCTCCCCCTGAACAAGGCAGTTAACCCACCGTTCCTAGGCCGTCATTGAAAATAAGAATGTGTTCTTAACTGACTTGCCTAGTTAAATAAAGGTATAAAAAATAAATCATAATAATAAAAAATAAAAATCGGCAAATCGGCACCCAAAAATACAGATTTCCGATTGTTATGAAAACTTGAAATCGGCCCTAATTAATCGGCCATTCCGATTAATCGGTCGACCTCTAGTCCAAACACACCAAGACCGTGGTGAAGAGGGCACAACACCTTTTCCCCCTCAGGAGACTTGAGATTTGGCATGGGTCCCCAGATCCTCAAAAGTTCTACAGCTGCACCACCGAGAGCATCCTGATCCTCAAACTGGTTGCATCACCGCCTGGTATGGCAACTGCTCGGCATCTGACTGTAAGGCGCTACAGAGGGTAGTGGGTACGGCTCAGTACATCACTGGGGCCAAGCTTCCTGACATCCAAGGACCTATATAATAGGAGGTATCAGAGGAAAGGTAAAAAAAAAAAGTGTCAGACCCTAGTCTCCCAAGCCATAGACTGTTTTCTCTGCCAGCGCACGGCTAGTGGTTCCCGGAGCGCCAAGTCTAGGACCGAAAGGCTCCTTGACAGCTTCTACCCCCAAGTCATAAGACTGCTGAACAATTAATCAAATGGCCACCGGACTGTTTACAAGTTTGATTTGTAACCGTGGCAGCTTCACCTGGGAGATCCATCATTTTCCTGCCATCGCGACAGATTGAAGCTTGTAATTGGTTTAGTAAGGGTTTGGGGCCAAGGCGATTGGATGTGCGTTTTATAAAGAAACGCCCCTCGATGCTGTGGCTGGAATGCAGACGATACAGGCAGTTTAATGAACTCAATTGCCAAAAGAGCAGCACAGCAACTTGTACCACTGTTTTGCACACCATTTTCAACAAACTCATTTGCTGTCATTACTTTCCATGTCGCAGAATGCTTCCCTATTACAGCACGTGATAATATAGCCTAATTAGTTGTTGCAGTGTTTATTTAATCCACCACTTGCGTTAACCACGGTTACGATACTCGCAATGTCGAAAGGCAAACGCATATGATCTGATTTTTCAAAATGATTTTCAGGCACAGTTGATAAGATTTAGGTTACGTCTTTCAGGATATTTTTTTATTACCCTGTTTAATATATTTGGTCTTTCCCAATAGCTGATGTTGTCGTTACAACAATTCCCATCCCCTACAATGGGCTACGATAAAGACTAAATAGTGTGTTTATCCCAGCCGGAACACTACCGTTATTCCACATACTTTTTTATTATTTTCACTTAGCCTAATTACACCAGCAGAATTGGTATTTGAAATCGAATATGCCAGCTTGAGTCGTTTGCCCTCAGAACAGCCTCAATTCGTCTGGGCATATGGACTCTACAAGGTGTGAAAAGCGTTCCACAGGGATGCTGGCCCATGTTTACTCCAATGCTTCCCGCAGTTGTTAAGTTGGACGGATGTCCTTTGGGGGGTTGGACCATTTGTAAAACCCAGCAGCATTGCAGTTCTTGACACACACCTCCTCTCCTTCATCTACACTGATTTTGAAGTGGATCGTCAGTAAGCGTTCACCTGGTCAGTCTGTCACGGAAAGAGGTGTTCATCATGTTTGTGTACAAAAGTACACTCAGTATAAAACATAGCTTTAACCCGGATCATAGTTTATTAGGTACACCCATCTAGTACCGGGCCGAACCCTTTTTGTCTCCTGAAACAGCCTGATTTCTTGCTGCAGATTGGACGGCGATACACCACCAGCCTGTACCGTTGACACCAGGAAGGACGGGTTCATGGACTCATACCGCTTACGCCAAATCCGGACTCTGCCATTAGCATGACACACCAGGAAGCGGGATTCGTCTAACCCGGGTGACGTTTTCCCTCCGTCGTCCAGTGTTGGTGATCGTGCGCCCTACTGGAGCCGCTTCTTCTTGTTTTTAAGCTCATAGCAGTGGGACTAGGCGCGGTCATCTGCTGCAATAGCCAATCCGTGACAAGGATCGAAGAGTTGTGATGCGTTCCGAGATGCCGCAGGACTGCCGCTGACTGGATGTTTTTTGTTTGTCGCACCATTCTCGTGAAACCCTAGACACTGTCATACGCGGAAAAGGCCCAGGATGACGGCTGTTTCTGAGATTCTGGATCTGGCGCGCCTGGCACCGACGATCATACCATGCTCATTAGTCGCTTAGGTCGCTCGTTTTGCTCATTCTGTTCATTTGAACAGTAACTGAATGCCTCGATGCCTGTCTGCCTGCTTTATGTAGCAAGCCACGGCCACGTGACTCGCTGCCTGTAGGAGCGATCCATTTTTGTGAACGGGGTGGTGTACCTAATAAACTGTCATGAGAATGGGCCATATTTAAGTGCCCCTTGCCTCAAATATCCGCTAATGTAATTTTGGTATTGTGCACAAGCTCCTAGGCAGAAACTGTATGCATAAATGCAAAAAACAATATCTTGCCTATGTAGAGTAAAAATGGTGGCGAGGTTTTGCGAATCATCCTCAACCACCTGAAGATTGATATTACTTTGGTTTTTCTTGAATGTGGGGTAATTTTGTAGGAATCAAATGTCACATGAACATGTTCGAACCCCCCAAAGTCTTTGGGAAACGCAGATCAACCAGCCCTCTTGGAGAGCTGCCTCTAGCCAGTATTGATGGTCCTATTGCAAAGGGATCGTACGCCCAGTGTCTTACATATTTACAAGGAAAGACTGAAATCCATCCCATGGCTTGCATCCCAAATGGCACCCTATTCCCTATATAGTGTGCTACTTTTAACCAGGGCCATTTCGGACACTGTGCCTCTATATGATGGCACCGTCCAGCGTGTTTACAAACAGAAAGGAGGCTTGTTTCATTCTGTCCTTTTCCTCTTCCTGTTCTCCTCGGTTCGCCATGATGTCATGCTGTAAAGAAGCCCTGTCCCTGGCACTGTAACCATGGCGATGCTGGTTTTTGATTGACAGCTGGGCTTGGGCGTTGTTATGGAACAGCCCGTGGGGGAAAATTAGGCCATTTCCTGTTCTGACCCATCGTCCCCCCACTCCGCACGCACAGCTGCTACATCCACACGCACGGGTATGTGCCCTGTTCACTGTACATTGTGTATCACATACATGGCGGCCATGCCAACTAAAGGGTTAACTGGGATTGCCAGGGGGTCTTAGGGGGGTGATGGTTGGGCAGCTGTAGAGACGGTGTGGAAAGACTGTGCGTGTAACTGTGCATGCCTGTAAATCTGCACAGTCACACACGCACAACAGTGCTTCTGTGTAAGCTAGCTGTCTTGAATGTGTCCGCATGATACGAACCAGACTCCTTTCCAGATGGTGTGTGCGTGTGTATTTTGCACGCATGAACTTTTTGAGTGTTTATGGCCTGTGCCAGTGCCCACCAGGCCCACACACACACACACACACTTAGCCAAACTAGGCCCAAGTCACAGGCTGGTTAACCACAAGATGCTAACTGCAACTCAGCCTTTTTTCTTTCTCTTTATCCTTTCCCTCCCTCCCCGTTCTCTTCTTTCCCTCACTCTCCTCCCTCCCTGCTCGCTCCCTATTTCCTCCCTCCCTGCTCGCTCCCTATTTCCTCCCTCCCTGTTCTCTCTTCTTTCCCTCACTCTCCTCCCTCCCTGCTCGCTCCCTATTTCCTCCCTCCCTGTTCTCTCTTCTTTCCCTCACTCTCCTCCTTCCCTGCTCGCTCCCTATTTCCTCCCTCCCTATTTCCTCCCTTCCTTTTTTTCTCTCTCTTCTGCTTCTTCATATCACTTTTTCTTTGAGCTGTTAACACTGAAGAAAATAACTATTTGGAGGTAGAGATGCAGGGAAGCATGTCATCTCTTTTTTCTCTCGCTCTCGCTCTCGCTCTCTCTCGCTCTCTCTCTCTCTGGGGAATAAGAGAGTGGATTTTCAAAGCAAGCCCTTCCTCTCCACACTTAAACACAGTGCTCCTCTCTTTCAGACATATTACACTACCACACACACTCTCTCCAACATGATGCTGCAGATAACGATACTGTACAGATACAATCTCAATTGAGCTCGAAATGTTGATATTGGATCAGTTTGCGGGACACACACACACAGCTTTATTTTCGTGACATGTCAGGAATTTTTGGTGACTAAAAATGTTTGACTATTAAAAATCATATTTTCTTCAACACTAACCCCAAAACCATAAACCTAACCCTTAAGCTTAAAATAGCATTTGAACAAATTCAGGACAAATAAATAATGTTTTCCTACCCTGTCAAGACATTTGGGTGAATTGTTGTAACATTGGGGTCCTGATAAGGCAGGAAAACAAGTACGCACACCGTATCAAAAGCAGGGGTCAACTATGTACCCATGGAGGGTCCTGCTGTCTGGTACAGTCCCCCATCAAGGGGCTCACAGCACGTTTAGGGGGAAACACTATACCCCCTGGAACACCAATGAGATGACGTTAGGCCTGAGCTTCTAACTCTTCCATCTGACTGGGCTGCTATCAGACCTGGCATCAAATACTATTTGAAAATCATTTCAAATACTTCATCTGTGCTTGATTGAGCTCTTCTGGTGCAATGGAACCCATAGAATAGGCCCCAGACTGCAAACCCTGCCTGCCTGGCACTCTAGGCAGGCTAGAGCAAACGCTCAAAGTATTTGAAAGATTTCAAATATTATTTGAACCCAGGTCTGGCTGTTGTAGGGGTTAATGTACTGTAGGAGCACAGGGTAATATTGTGGGTATAAGACTGGGCCTTTTTGTGTCTTTAGGTGACTTTGTCACACACTGCTGCCATGCCACTGAGCCTGGGATCCTGTGTCGCCGTGTGTGTGCTTGTTTCTGTCTCACCCCTCACTAGTTGTGCTCTCAGAGAATTGTGTGTGCGCGCGCAGAAAGATGACGGCGGGGGGCGTGGACATTGAAATCTGTGGTTACGGTTTAGTGGTGGAGGGTGTGCGTCCCCCCCCCACTAAACTGTCTCCTATCCAACCAGGAAGTGATGCAATAGGAACAGGATGTGAAGGGGTCACTGGTCATACTTTTAATGGTATCAGAAGAGGATGTGAAGGGGTCAGCTGTTAGTCAAATATGCTTCGATCTGTCCGAGGTTGGAGTGTATCAGAAAGGAGTTGGGTTCGAGATTGGTTTAGCCACAGATTGCGGTTGGTGATTAGGGAGGGGGCTTCGAGTGTGGGCTTCTGTGACTCACACAGGACTTCACACGCTCACCCCTAGGGGCTTTAAAGGCTTGTAGTGTCACTGGCTCAAGTTCTACCGGTGTGGCTTTGAGTCACGACCCTGCACATGATTTAAACACTTAAGTCATTATCCCAGCAGTGGAAAAGGTGGGAAATCTATACAAACATCACCTATTTTCTGATCTGTCCACAAGAGGGCGCTCTGTCATTATCATTAGACGGCACGATGAGGCTCTGTGATACAGAATACCATGGCTACGTCCCACGTGGCACACCATTCCCTTCATAGTGCATTACTTTTGACCAAAGACAAGTACACTATAAAGGGAATAGGGTCATTTCAGTGCTCATTACCGTACAAAACAGCCAAAGAAGTATAGGCAGCCACTCGTGGGGAATAGGCCTCGGCTCAACTCAGTAGGCCTTCCAACGGCATCCAGCATGTGGAATACTGTACATCTGGCAGACACAACAGGGAATAGCCTACTGCCGCTGCGCAGCCGTATCCCTCCACGTTGTAGAGCTCTTTTGGCGGTTGCCACGGTAACACATTTTTAGAAGGTTGCCGTGGTGAAGGTGTGGCTTCATCGCTGCCACTGTGCGATTTAGAATTCTCTCTCGGTAAATGTGTGCACGTATGCATGCTCGTGAATTGAAATATCTAATTGGTTTTGATTGTAGTGTGATTTTTCTATAGTCAAATGAAGTAGTGTGTGTGTGTGTGTGTGTGTGTGTGTGTGTGTGTGTCTCCAGATGGCAGATATGTCTGACGACGAGCTGGACCACGGGGGAGTGGAGGAGGACAGTGATAAGGAAGACCAGGACCTGGACAAAATGTTTGGAGCCTGGTTGGGAGAGCTGGACAAACTCACACAGGTATTGCAGTAGGGGAGGATGGGCGTATCCTGGCAACCATATCCTGGCAGCCATGTCATGGATACCATATCTTGGCAACAGTGTCCTAGCAAACCATATCCAAGTAATCATATTCTAGCAACAATATCATAGTAACAGTACCCATGCAGCCATGTCCCAGTAACTGTAACCTAGTAACCGTACCCTAGCAATCGTATCCTGGTAACCGTATCCCGGCAACCATATTATCCTAGTCACCACCCCTCCCACCTTTTCGCTAAGTCATGTTAGCTTTCTTCCACTTCCTTCAAGCCTGTTAAAGTCTGGTTTTGTATTGTTATGGATTAAAGACAATGCGCCGGTACTTTGGCAACTAGTAAGAATTTTTTTAACCTCCTGCTTTGGGCTGGATTGTTTCATGTGTAGTTCATACATGCACAATCTATGAGCAGCCATTAAATCCTTAGTTTGAAAACGATTTTCCCTACATTTACCCCCACGTGGGGCCAGTCCCCCAGCAGTTTGAGTTTCAGCCAATGAGCTTTAGCCCCTCGCCATTTGAGTGACAGCTAGCAAGACACACAGACAGAGCGAGAGGGCAATGATTTTGTGACGTAGCGCGCACTTTTTTTGGACCACTTTTGGCTAGTGTGTACTACATTCAGCACTAGTGGCCGGAAAAAGTATACAAAAGTATCAGAGAAATATCTTTTAAGATGGTGGTGATTTTGATATTGTGATTTATCCTCCACAGAGCCTGGATGACGGGAAGCCACAGAAGCCAGTCCAGAAGGCCCCCCTCAGACAGGAAACCAACATGGCTAACTTTTCTTACCGCTTCTCTATGTACAACATCAATGGTAAGACTCACACGCTCAGACCTATATGCCCTACCTACTTCCTGCAGAGCAATGGTGTCTGTGACATGCCTGTGTGGCCCACAACACCACTGCTTTACTGCTGTGCAAAAGTACCTTTTCAACGGTCACGCTTGAATCAATGTTTTTAGCGTGTGTATATACAACAGAAGGTGGATTCACACTCCCCTTTTCCCCCCTCCTTACAGAGGCTCTGAACCAGACGACAGAGACCGTAGACCTGGATGCCCTGATGGCTGACCTGTGCTCCATCGAACAGGAGCTCAGCACCATCGGCAAGCCTAACACCGGCACCGCCCGCCAGGCTAAATGTCAGCAGCGAGGCCTGGGGGGTCGCGGCGCCAGTGCCAAGCAGACTGCCAGCGGTGGAGGGGGTAGCAGCGGGGGCAGCACCAGCAGTAGTACCCGGGCGTCACCGGCCTCCACCGTCCGAGGGGGCAGCTCCAACTCCCACGGGCGCCCGTCGGCATCGAACTTCTCGCTGGACGACATCACGGCCCAGCTGGAGCAGGCGTCGCTCAGCATGGAAGAGGCGGCGCACCAGACTTCGTCTTCCTACTCCTCTGCCACCCTCCGGCGCCCCTCGGCGGGTTCCTCGCCCTCGCAGCACCGGAGGACGGGCTCGGTGGGCGCGGTCAGTGAACACGAGGCGGGGGGCCACTCCTCGAGGTCCAGCGTTAATTCTGCGTCCGCGTCCAGCATGGACTCTCTGGACATCGACAAGGTGCTGTCTCAGACAGCGGGAGGGGCCGAGCAGGACGGGGAGTCCCAAGGGAGTCCCCAGCCACCACAGGTCCCGGCCAGCACCGAGGTAAGTCACACGAGCACTCATACCGACACTCCAATCTTCACAACCCTGTCTTCCCAATTATTTCCTAAAAAAGTAACTAAGATGTGCCATGAACAGAATGATCTCTTAGTGAAACATTACCGCTGACAGGTTGTTAATTTCTATCCTCTCTGTCGTCGTCTGTATGAGAGTCAAGCCTGCAAACAAGGCCCAGTTATCTCAGCCTATCAGAGGCCCTTTTTCATGTACAGGCTTTTAGTTTGGGCAGGGTAATGATGGCTGTTAATGGGGCATTGTGGGACTTCCTTTATGCAGACTAAAAGGGTGGGTAGACTATTTGGGTTATGACAGTGAAAGGCTGTTTGGTTAGGGGGGAAGATACACTGCTGCAGTGGTTTGTTTGTTCGAACATGATGAATGGTATGATGGTGTGTGCGCGTGCCCTCTGGAAACCCTCTCTAGTTCCCTGCATGGTGCACTTACACTGCATGCTGTTTTCAAGTCCTGCTGCATGCCAAATGTTCACCGTACAACTCCTTGTATTACATTAGTTTGCTATCCGCGTAACACACATTGTTGTGCGCATGTGTGTGTATACACTACCCATTGGAGAGTGTGGTATTTCTAGTACAGTGAGGGAATGCATTGTAAATCCCTGAAGTCTGCATGTGTGATGTGGATTACAATGTATCTACTGAACCTGCCTGGCTGTCAACTCAACCTGCTTGACTTAGGTACGGGAACTTAGTTTAGGTTTACAAGACGGATAGGAGAAAATATATATATATATATATATATATATATATATATGCCACTTAGCAGAGGCTTTTATCCAAAGTGACTAGCCGTACAGTGCGTGCTTACATCCAGTATGGAGTACGTTGTCACTAATTGAACCCACAGCCTGGCATTGCTAGTGCCACACATGACCACGTATAGACTCGGTATGCGATGGGGAGACTGAAGAAGTGGAAAGTAAAGCCCCCCGTCCCCATGCATGTTAACTGTGTGTGTTTGCATCCTCTCTGCACCCATAATGCACCTTCCCGTTTCCCAGCATGCCTCACTACTGCGACGGGCCAATGGTAAGCCGGCCAGACAGCAGCTTGACTTCACCTCACGGGAGGGTGAAGTGGATCTGGACACTGTAAGTGTGTGTGTGTGTGTGTGTGTGTGTGTACAGGTGAGTGTCAGCGAGCACATTCAGTGATCACAGCAGTATCCTCTTTAGAAAGTGTGCCTTTGATAAATTCTCTCTCTTCCCCCGTCCACAGCTATCTAGTATGACCACCACGATCAGTGCTCCAACTATTGGACCTCACCTGCTTCCACCCTTTAACCCCCCCCCAACCACCACCCACCACCCTTCAAAAGCATTTTTTTAATGAGCCATTGAGAATCATTGCCCTGACTGTCTTACCTGTTTCTCTCCTCACCTCTGCGCCACCAAGCACTCCTATCTGGACAGAGAAACGTCCCTCATTCTGAAAAGCATTGCAGGGAAGCCTTCTCACCTGCTGACCAAGGTGACGCCTCATTCGCTTGCCTGTGCTTGAACCACACCTCTTTTTACCATCTCCCTAAGCTCCTCCCACGGTGCCAACACCCACCCACAATGCTCGATTGACCTGATTGGCTTGTTTCACTTGTATCTCATCCTCCCGGAGCTTTCTTCTCTTGCCTTTCTCCTGCATGCAGCCCCCTGTTTATATATCTTCCGTTATCCATGTTTTTGTCTTGCTCCTCCCTGTGCTGATGTGTCCATTTGATTCCCTGCACTCCTTTTGTCTAGTAGGGGGGGGGGGGGGGGGGGGGGTGTATATGCAGGGCAGGTAACTGTTTTGCACTTTATCTAACTTCACTGTCATGACAGTGCTGCGGTCAGACCCGGGTCATGTAGACTTATGTGGAATACTTTAAAATGTTCTTGACTTGATTTGCCTGGGACAGTAGTACTTGCATGATCCCGAAAGTGTAAATCAAGCAAGGCTTTTCTCGAGTTAGAATTTGAATGTACTTGGCATGTGTTGGTTATAATAATCCCTTTACATCTGGGCTGCGTTCAGTTGCACTGGGTCTGGAGCATGGCACCGTGCATCGACTCTGGTTGACATGTGCCCGAGCTTAGAGAAATGGAGCTGGATGTGCGTGTAACTCTGAACGCTCCCTTTTCTATTATGTCTTTGATGTGCGAGCCGCTAATGCTATGGTATAAACCGGTGTTCCTCAACCTGCGGTCCACGGGCCGGGTCTGGTCCTTGGGTTGTTACTTAGCAGTCCCCCAGGCGGTTAGTTGTCTGACACTGATTCTGTCAACTTTCCAGTGCTCGTTTTAATGGAAGTGGTCAACCAGGGAAGATTGGTCGTTTTCCGTATTAAAGTAGCTTGCAGCCGCCCGGTCCAAAAAATGGTTGAGAAACACTGGTGTCGATTCCACTTCAATTAGATCATAACAGGAAGTTAACAGAGATTCCGATGTTCTTCATGGTTTCTTACAGAATTGCAGTAATGTTAGTGGAATTGACCCCAACCCTGTCTGGTATGGTAAGCATTGTTCTGAAACTAACAGGAGCCAAGGCGTATACATGTTTTCCTCCTCATGGTTGACAAAAGGCTACTAAGCTGAAAACGTCAATGATTTTGACCTGACCCTCCTCTCCAAAGCTAAAGAGAAAAACAAGCCGAGTCATTTATAGGTTTACTGACTGGTCTGGTGCAGTGAAGTGACACTGAGGGAGATTTCCA